>NC_029778.3:68788387-68822797 GCF_000817695.3 Arachis duranensis
ATATTGTCCGTAAAATATATCTAATACAAAAATACAATAACTCAAAGATGCGTCTGTATTTCATAATTGAAAGATCAACCACATTATAATTGAGTGAATTTTATGGTATTTTTGTTATGGTGTCTAAATTGCTTAACTTTTGTTTTAAAGTAAAAAATAAAATATTTAAAATAAAAATTAAATTATATAAAATTTATTAAATATTATTTATTTATTTTTTTAATAACTTAGATACAAAATAATAGACATCATAGTATTGACCTTGTAATTGAGAGGATGTTGACATCACAAAGAATAGAAACTGACATCACGTTTCAGAAACAGCATGTATACAGTAACAGTCCCACTTGTACCGTGCGTATTGTAAAATACCTCCAAAAAAATATTAATATAATTTAATATTAATATATTATTATAATAAAAAATTATACTAACATTTAATTCTAAAATTTATTAACTTTGATTAGTTAAATTAGCATAAAATAAAATAAGAAAGAGATGCTTAATCAGATTAAATAAATTAAAAAATATTATTGAACAAAGTAAATATCACAATAATTATATTACTAATTGAAAAAAAATTAATTTAATCAATTCAAATTTTTATTGAAAATAGACAATTAAAGATCATCAATGAATAAAAATAAATAGAATATAATATGTAACACCCTACCACACAGGGCCTTACGCTTAAGTCGTAAAGCAGAGGTGGCAAGGTATTACGACCTCTAAAAGAAAATGATATCTACATAGATATAGTTGGGTGAAATCATATCTAGGAGCCTTGAAAAACAAGCTAAACAAATTGATAAACAGAAAATCGTGACACACTCGCATGGATATTCGTAAAACGGACAGGTAAAATCGAAATATAACTGAACACATATATATACATATCAGAGTTCCAAAACTCAGATAGCAAGCTCCAGACTCGACCTGCGAAGCTAAGGCCGACCAGAGTATATAATTATGTATATATACAACCCAAAATAAAACTCAAACCACAAAATAAACCCCTGTATCTCCAAGTCGACCTCTAGGAGGGACAAAACACAAAATATACATGCGGAGATTCTATAAACATATATGCATAGCCTAAAACAAAATATGACAGTCCAAAAGACAGTTCTTCGCTCGTAAAGAGGATACCCAAACGCTCAACGAGGTGTCTCTCGACCTGCATCTGAAAAACAACAACATAGTATGGGATGAGAACCGGAGGTTCTCAGTATGGTAAAGGTGCCCGCATAGTTAATATAAAAGGTCTCGGGAAAGCCAGAGGCATTCCTAGAACTTCGACACTCAGATTTCAAACTTAAAGATTAAAACCGAAAAACCATAAGCATGGTGGTTATCTAAGGTTCTAAATCTTAACTAAACTCTAATAAAGTCCCTCAACATTTTTCGCCTTCCTCCAAAATCCTCCAAAACTCTAGTAGAACCACACAAACAAAAGCAAACACAAATAGAGTACAGTTATTGTAGGTAGCAAGTATGACAAATAGCATGTTGATTCACAAAGGCAATCCCAAATAATGCACAAGCAAACAAAACAAGTATATGCATATGATGCATGCCTGCCCTATGGCTGATAAGTCTCATCTATCGGTTATAATGCCAAACCCGACATGTTCGGTAGCTAACCTTGGACAGAACACCAAACACGGAGCAAGAGGGACAACGCTGTAACCCTTGCATCTTACCCGCGTACCCAAAGTAGGAAAAAACTTCACCCTGCCTATTACCTAGGTGGTGTTACAGTTCTCAACCTAGAGCAAGCGGTGTCAGAACTCAACCCTTGTATCTTACCTGGAGTCTCGAACTCTTATCCGGAGCAAGTGGCATATCACAATCAAATTCAATCTCATTATCATTATAATTAATTCATAATCGTTCAACTTCACAATCAAACTTATATGGGAATGCCTTTATTGTATTAGCAGAAAATCTTTAATTTCAATTGATACATCCATTTCAAAGATGAGGTTTAATATTTTGGATATCTATTGATTATTAATTTCTTGTGATGTTCTCCCCTAGAAACTAGCCAGGTAGCAGTTTTCGTTTTTTTACCATAATTAATATTATATATCTTCTTAGTATCCTAATTTTATATAAAATGAAAAATTTTTTATGTTTTTTTTATCTCTTTAAAATTTATAAATTCATTTGATTAATAAGAGGTATAATAATATTACTCATTGCCGCCAATGAATTATAACTCAAATGGTATAATCTTTTCATACTTACTCAGAGATGACGGGTTGGAGTCTCTTTTATCTTTGGTAAAAATAATAAGAATAATAATATTGCTGGTTCAGTTACAATCTTTAAACATTAAAGTGAGTGTGTAATTGAGACACTTAATAAAGAAATCTTAAAGAGGGGATTACACTTGCAATAATAAAATACTTGGTGTCAACATGCAAAAGAATGAATGATATAGATGTTTTAAAAAACAATTTTCTAAGTATCTTTAGATATAAAGGAACATGCAATCTCCATGCCTTCCATACCAGTCTGCCACAAATTAAATTTGAACAATAATATATTTAATTTCAAACTCTGTAAATTGTTAAAAAAAAATTGTAGTTGCTCACACTTAGTATTTGCATGTTATTAAGGGCTCATGCGATGTGGGAAAAGTTGCCGTTTGAGATGGATCAATTATTTGAGGCCAGATGTTAAGAGAGGCAATTTTACAGCAGAGGAAGAGGAAACCATAATAAAGCTTCATAAAGCCATGGGGAACAAGTGAGTAGTGTTCTTCTTCTTGTGTTTCCAATTTTCAGTTTTAAATAAATATTTTATTCGTAAAATATTCTCTCTCTTTTTACAACAATAATTTAAATTGTAAATTTTCGTTTTCTTCTTAATTAATTTACTAAATACTAATATGATAGATAATATACTGACATAATATATATTTCACTATGTTAAAGATTTAACTAGTCACATTAATATTTAACAAAATTTTATTGATTTAAAATAAAATAATAAATTAAATTTATATGAAGAAAAACCAAAAGACATGCATACAATTTATAGAAATTAAAACTTATTTAATCCAACATATTTTACTTATTTTTGTCATTCCAATATTTAGGAGACTGTTGTTGTCTTTTCTAATAAAAATTAACCTTTTACAATTATTTATGAAATAAGTATTTTTTATTTTTAAAACTTGAGATTAAAATTAAAATCTTCTTTAACCTTTTTTTTATTATTCAAAATGGTTTATATTTAGCATCAAAGCAGTCTTATTTCTATTTCTTAAAGCTCAAATTTAATGCTATTAGAAAAGTGGCGAGTTTTAATTTGTCGTAACTAAAACCAAAAGAAAAAACAAAACCAGCCACCTGCCCTTGATTTCTCATAGCAATTTTTTTTTTGTTGGTACGGCACATTAGCCAAGATGTTTAGAAACGTGATTTCAAAAATATTTGCTTATCCATTAAAGAACATTAATTCTTAATATAATAATATATATGTAACTATATAATGCAATTATTTTTTTCAAAAATATTTCTATTTATATAATATTACCTTTGAATTATATATAACTCCTAAGAACATGTATTATTTCAAACAAAACTTAATTATTATGTATTTATGAATATTCATACATAATATTTTGTATTTTTCTAACAGTTTAATCAATTATTAAAAATAATCAAATCTTAAATAAATGTATAACCAAATTCACTATAATAGGACAATAAATTTTTTTTAGTGAAATATAATCAAACATTTTTATAAGCATTACGTAATGATTAATTTTTGGTATTAATGTAACGTATCTAAGTTTGTTATCATATCGCAAATGGTAGTCGATACCTAGTCAATATATACTCTCACTTTGCATTGTATTTTGGTTTATTTTCTTAATTTTAGGGACATCACAGAATGTAAGTGATTATATGAGTAATGCTAGCTAATTAACTATGGCAGATAATTTTAGCTAATACTATAATGAATTAATTTAATTATTTTATTAATTTTTATAATTTTATCAAATTTTTAATTAGATTTTTTTTATTTTTTATTTTTTTCAATTGGATCGAATCTCTACACTGTTTTTAATTTTATAATTAGGTCATTTTTTATGCAAAAAAAATTAGAATTAACTAAATATTTCTTTACAAATTAAAGGTATTCATAATTAAAAACCTAATTAGATATTTAACTAATGTATTTTGGAAGAAATATTCTGTTAATTTTAACGTTTTTGATATGAAAATGACTTAATTAAAAAATTAAAAGTAGTGTAGGGAGTAATTGAAAAGAAAAAATATAAAAACCTAATTGAAAATTTAGTGAAACTATAGGAATCAAAAGAGTAATTAAACCTAATAAGTTGTCAAACAAATGTAATATGAAACCTATTAAAAAATGAATTTTTATTGGGTTTTTATTTGGATGTGTTTTTTTAGTAGAAATTAGGAGATTCTTTTTTTTGAGTTTTTAATGTTTTTTGCTTTATCTTAAATGTTGGTCGTGTCATGTTGATTTTTAAGACTTGCTATGATTATATATGTATCCCGTTTTGTTCAGATGGTCTAAGATTGCATCCCGTTTGCCCGGTCGAACAGACAACGAGATAAAAAATGTGTGGAACACCCACTTGAAGAAGAGATTAACTGCTGCAAAATCTTCAGATTCAAGGGAAGATAATGCAAATGATGGATCTAAAATTGAATCATCAGTGACTTCACCCTCTTCATCTTCATCTGAATCATTTTTCTCAAATGAAACACCAAAAACTAACAACAACAATCCTTGCAATGAAACCAATGACCATATTTCCCAAACTGATGATGATGATCAAGATTCAGGTGGGAAGTTATTACAAGAAGTAATTGGTATCACTGAAGAGACAAAAGGGTCATCAAATTCATCATCATCAACATCATTATCATCTTGTATTGAATACAAGAAGCATGATGAAGATCAACAACAATTGGTGTCTCCAACATTTTTGAACTGTGTTGCACCCTATGATATTGATGTTACATTGGAAGAGGTTGATAAGCCAAACAACAATAATTTGGAGACAAAAGAAGATTGTGATTTTTGGAAAATGTTAGATAATATTGAATCATTTCTATCATCAAATGAGGCATCTCCTCCTCCTCCTCCTCCTCATCAAAGCCAAACATCACCAACAAATCTTGTTCATCAAGATGATGATGAAGCCATGATGATGATGATGTGGTCCCATGAATTTGAGAACGAGCTTGGAGGAGTGGTAGGTGAAGCAACAACAAAAGGGTCAAATAACAAGGCTCAACAAGAAATAATAATGGACCCATCAAATGATGTATTTGATTTAGATCTTGTGACAAGGCCACCAGAACCCGATCAATTAGAATCAGAATTAGACTTGGGATATATTCAATTGTGGCCCTCTTTGCCACCAAATACTATTCTCTAAGATTAGTATACAATGCAAATCCCTAGCTATTTTGAAAGAAAAAAAAAGTTCATCTATATGAATCACAAATTTGTGATTTACTTATCAGTAGGTACTCTGACTATGGGGAAATTAATCCAAATTTAGCTTTATTCGATGTAGATTTTTTTAGTAGAGTTGAGTTATGTGTACATATTATAATGTTAAATACTACATATCAACTCATACCTTATTTATTATGGATTAGAGGTGGATCTAATTTAAGTAGGAATCACATCTTTATTTACTGTCAAAAAATTCGTGATTATTGACTACTAGTCGACGATGATGACGAAAATAAATGTCTGTCAATTATAGTTTCACATCTAATTTTCAACCCATATTTTATTGACACTTCTTGGCTATCAGTTAAATAATTTTGTAAAATTAAAAAATTATTTTTATCATTAATGATAACATTGACATTCGTAATAATTAAAAATACAAATTTAATGTTTGAATTTAACTAACGGCCAAGTTATCGATAACATTGAATTTATTGTTTTCCAAATTTAAAGAGTGAACACCTAAATTGGTTCATTAATAATTCAAATCAGACATTTTGATTTCTAACAAATTTTTATTTACTAGAAATCCTCACTAATTACTTTCGTTAGACAAATTAGTTACTCTTTCGCCTTCAATAAAATTTTAAATATGTGTATTGAATAAATAAGTCCCTGTTAAATTTTATTATAAGACAATTAAGTTTTTAAAAATATCACTAAAGCAAATTAGTCCCCTTTAAAATGATAAGGGACCAATTTATCTAATGATAATAATTTTTAATGATTTCTAAAAATAAAAAATTTGTTTGAGACTAAAACGTCTTATTCGAAATTTTTAGTGACCAATTTAAAAGTTTTTCAAATTTTAATCTGCTACATTAAGACACTACAAGAAGAGCGGAGATTAGCGGCGATTTTTTCTATGGTTTGCGACAGTTTTAAACTGCCGCAAAAATTAATTTCGGCGGTTGAGTGAACCGCCCTGGTTAGTGGCGCGGGCAATTGTTTTTGCGACAGTTTTCAGCAATCGCTGGTATAACCGTTGCTAATTGGATCATACAACCGCTGCTATTTCTTTTACTGGTTTTTTAAAAAAAATGGAGGTGGTTTAGAACCGCCGCAATTCTAATGGGTGCTTTAAAAAAAATACAGTGGTTTTCAATGATCATACCTACGGCAAATGGAAATTTTGTAAGTGCCAATATAATTCAATTTAGAATAATTTCCATAGTAAGGGCAATAGACTAAATGGAAAACCATATCATCTGTTAGATTTTGAGCTTTTAGTATTTTAATTAATTTTTTGTCAATTGAAAAAAAATAAAAAAATAAAACTAAAATCAACTTTAGAAATGTCCTTTTCTTTTCTTCCAATCCTCATGTGTCACTGATTTTAGACCCAACAACAATTAATAACTTGCTAATAATCTATGTTGAGGTACTTAATTCATTCAAATTTTGTAGAACATAAGCTAACCCTTTTCCATGGTGCTTCTTGTTCAAAGGAAACAGAACAACAAAAAACAACTAAAGAAAAAGTTTAGCAACTTTATGTGAGCAATTTAGTACTAGTAGTCGTGTGCTTGACCAATTTAGAAGCTCATTAAGTTCTTCTACTGTTGAGTCTCTAATTTGCTCACAAAATTGGTTGAAGATTCAAGAGAAGATGTATGACTTAAAGCAAGAACTTGAGGACCAAGAAAAACTTGAATTAGGTAACTATTTTTAAATTGGATTTCTTTAAATTATTATGTAATTGTTGTTATTGTTGAGTCTCTAATAATAACTTAATTACTGTTAACGTAGAGCTTTCAACTTTAACAATATCTAATCAAGCTATTGGAGTTGATGTTGTTTACAACAATTTGAGGTTAACATTTTTTCACTAATTATTTATTTGTTGAATTACTTTTAATTAATCAATTTTATATATTGACATTAGCTAAATAGCTAATTATATGCTAGTTTTTTGAAGGTCACAACTCCTCTCTTAAATATGCTTGGTTGATGGAGTGAAGGATTATGGAGTAAAGACTTTGAAAACTAGACAAATATTTTTATTGTACTTTTGTATTTAGCTTCTAATGTTTAGATTTTAATGTGTTTTGGTTTTAGCTTCTTTCAAAAAAAATTCACTAGACTTTTATATTTAACTTCTAATATTTCTATTGCACTTTTATATTTTCATTAGACAAAGATTATTTACTATTAATATGTTTGGATTTTGATGAGTTTAGTTTTTAATGTATTTGGTGTTTAATATGTTTGCATTATTTCTATTAATATTACATGTTTATTGTATTTGTTGAATTTTTAAGATAAAAATAAAAAATTTGCCAATTTGATTTTTTCATGAATTTCAAATTCATCGGGTACCCACTACCCGAACCAAACCAATCCGCTCTTAATCAGTTTGGTTTGATTCGGGTATAAGCACAAAAAAATACAAATTCAAACCAAACCGAACCAATTACTTTTTAATCGATTCGGTCCTAATTTTACCTCGAACCCGAACCAAACCGACCCGTGCTCACCCCTACTCTTTTACCTCTGCTCATTTGTCCGCCAGCCTTGGTTCCCACTATCGTCACCTCCTGCTACTTCTCTTACTATCTTACCTACTGAATCACATTCATCTCTTCCAACCCTTCTCTTTGTCCCGCCACTATCTTAGAGCTGCCTCTTTCCACCATTTTTTCTTTTTTCTGTTTATGTTGTTTTTGGTTTGTTTGTGTTTTCTATTTTATTAAGTTTTAATAATTTCTGTTTGCAACACTTTTATGTAGAACCAAAAATAAAACAAATCGGAATTTTCTATTTGTCTATATGTTAAAATTCATTATAAACGAATATTGGACTCATATTTTGACTTTAATTCAACATAAAAATTATTTAATATTTTTAGATTTAAATTTAAATATTTTTTGTTATTTATAAGTGTTAGATAATTATTTCATAAATAATTTTTTCTATAAAATAATAGATATTAAACTTTTGACATTCAATTAGAAACAGTCAGAACTTACTTTATTTAACTTTTATTATTAAATAAAACAAGTTCTGATTGATTTTGATTAAATTTTTTTATTACTAAATATTATTTCCGATTAAAAAATAACGAATTTTTTCATGCTGTACTGTTCATATTCCTTCCTCTACAACTAAATCTGGCCTATCAATAATATGTACACATGACATTTTTAATTTCATGTATTCTCTCAAAAATCATAATAGAAGAGATTGAAGATTGAAGCAAAATAGAAAAAGGATTATTATTATTATTATTATTATTATTATTATTATTATTATTATATGTAGCTTATCCATGATTTCAACATGAAATGTATTTTGAATAGATTGTTGGTGAACAACAACTATCACACCCATCGCTAGTGGGTAGGTGAAATTCTCTACTTACTACCACTTCTGAGTGACATATTTTCTACATGTCCCCACACCTTTGAAAGAAAGACATGAAAGTACAATCCCAATCTCACAAGATTGTAGAATCATCAAATCAAAAGTATGTGTATAACAAGCTAACTCAGCTAATGAACTCATCATTGACCGTATGAGCAGAGTATGAGGTGCGTTTTCTACCACAGTCAATACTCAATAGCAACATGTACCAATATATATGAAATTATAAAATTCAGCGAAGAGAAAAATATTATCTCACCATTAAATAAATGAAGAAAAATGAAAAGCAAATTAGTGGTTACCATGCAATTGGACTCGGTAATGATTGCCAAATCTCACCAAACTAGCTATAGAGGCTGTGGCTATATTTTGTCCTAGTTTAAAGCAAATATAATACTTATCTAAAAAATAAAATAAAAATTCACAACCGCTTATATAATTTATAATCTTAAAAAGTAAATTTTGAGAATGACCAATTATATAAGGTGATCAGTTGTTCTTTATTTTCAAAATAGTGGTTTTATAACATTTTTATATAAATAAAATTAGGAGGTTAGAAGCTGAATTTTTTATTTTATTTTAATTTATATAAGTATGTGAAAATAATGATTATAAAAAAAGAACAACTAAAACAAATGCACGCTTTTTATTTTTTATATGATAATGCTAATAGTGATAAACATGAGAATGGCCATACAATAGTGGTATACAAAATTATAGGTGTGATGTGTTTTGAAAAAATTATTTGTAATGATTTTTTAGTATATTTTTTAAATATTTTAAAATAGAAATTGTGGTCATTGATTCCTTTTTTATATAATTTTTATTCTAAAATAGTAATTATCCATAACGATTTTTTTATGAAAAGTTTAAATTTAAAAACTAAAATCGCGTTCGACATTTTGTGTTTTCGCTTTAAAAAAAAAATACAAATCGTCATCAGCGATTTCACTTTCATATTATTTTTATAAAAAAAGAATAGAAATCACTACTAACAATTACTCTTTATTAAAAAAAAATAGAAATGTTCGTTAAATACATATTTGGTTGCAAGAGTATGAAAATGTTTCCTGTCATTTTCTGATTTTAAATTGAGTTAATGATGAGAATTCGTCCAAGAAAGAATTAGGCTAGTAGATTTCAGGTTGAGTACTTTGCTGAAATAAAAAAGGGTGAGAAGTGGACTTCATTATAAGTTTGTAACAGTGAGCTTGTTTGATTTTTTTGCCTTTTAACAAATCTTAGAAGTAAAGCGTTGATCTGATTTGATCAAAGACTAGCTAGGTAGACTAATTTCGTTATTACGCATCATTTATAACATATGTTTGAGTTATTACTTACTACCAGTTTCCACCGACTCAATTGCTTTATTCTCCGAAGTTGGTAGAGACAGAACTGAAAAAATTGGTTACTGCATTCTCAACTCCACCAAAAATATAAAGACAATATTTTAACTTTTCTTAGGCATGCTTTTTATATAGGTGTCTATTAAATTTAGACAAAAATTATATATTAATAAAAAGCATCATAGAATTGATCCTTTATATGTTCATTCTTATATTTGTTGGACAGAAAAAACTTTGTTTATTTAGAAGATCCTATCAACATACATCGAAATAGAATTTCATATTTAGTAATGACAAATTTTGTGGTGCCTATAACTTTGGTGTCGAAATTGTCGAACTTATCTTTTATGGTAACATTTAAATAATAAAAAATTTATTTATTTTTATATTTTTTAATTTAAATACTAACTTTTATCTTTTTTTAATAAGTTAGGCAAATATATATAGGTACAATAGCATGCATCTTTAGCAATAAAGTATAAAGATACATTCACAGACCAAATAAAGATACTATTGGAAAATCTAGTATTAATGATTTTTTTTTTTTGGTGACTATCTAGTATTAAAGGTTTGATTGTAAATTGGAGGAGAGGGAGAAAATTAATTAGATTTCATTCTACATTTTAACCATTACCCTTTAATTTTTCGTTGGCTTTTTTTTTCCAAAATTAAAATTTACAAATGCTTACTAAAAAAAATTAGGATTAAATACAATTTTAGTCTTTAAGATATAGGTTAAAAATTTTCTTTTTTGTCTTTAATTTTTTTTATATACAAAATTCTCTCTAAGATTTAACTTGATTTTAAAATCGTTTTTTTTACTTAAATCTTAAAATTTTAAAGCAAATTATTACTAATAAAAAATTATAAAATAAAATAAAAAAAGAGAGAAAGAGAACGGACATTGAGAGAGAGAAATATAACCACGGGGAAGGGAAGAAGAAGAAGGGAGAAAAGAAGAGGAAAAAGATGAAGATGGCGACAATATCAGCGAAAGAGGACGGACGTTGCACGCCGCGTTGCCGTTTTTGGCCCTGCGCCATTGTTGATGTCGACGCTAACATATCTTCCATGAGGGTCTTTCAAATTGAATAATTTTGGGAATTCAATTTGACCATATTCGGTCAATGAATATTTTCCTCCATTTAATCAGTACAGATCTAAACGAACAAAGCTCTAGATACCACTTTATTGGGAAAAATTTAACAAAGGTTCAAACAAGAACCTGTCTAACAGCGAAATCACCAAAAATAATTTTTTCACAACCTGTGCGATTAAATATGCAATACCAAAGATACTCCAAGCAGCAAATATAATGGCATAAATTAAATAATCAGACATCAGAATTTTAACGTGAAAAAAACCCTCAAAAGAGGGACAAAAAATCCACGGGATACAATCCAGTAAAATCTTTCACTGTTAGAATAATGGGTACTCGAACAGTCTTCCTAGTGACACTAGAGTATATCAACAATCAACAAAATACATCATCAAAACTAATGGAATTAATATAAACCTTTCACATAGTGGATATTTTAAAATAAACAAAAAAAAAAGATAATACAAACTAACAAATTATATCCTAATATTTATTTCTATACTAGAAATAACATACTAAAATTTTATAAAAAATAGAAAAAATTTATCAGATCAATATAATCAAAATGACAATATTCTTTTCTCCCAATTTTCTTCTTCTCTCGACGCCGAAAACCATTTCTCACTCTCTTTCATTTTGTTTCAAAATGAGCGCTTCAAAATCTCACTCTCTTTCTCTCCTTACCATGGCTTATTAGCCATTCTTCTTTTTTTACTTTTTTTTTTGGTTTTAATACTGTAGACTTCACTTAGTTGGAGATTCACTAATAATAACAATAAAGGTCATAAATAATTAAATTATCTTAATTACTTGTTGATTGATAATTGTGATAAAACTTTTATGCTAATCTGTTATTCAAGGAGTTAATAATACATAAACACTTATATTTTGTAAAGAGTTAACTACTAAAAACGTTTTCGTATTATTCAAATGCTGATAAAAATTATCCGAATTTTACTATCAACAAAAATACCTTTAAATAATTTAAAAACACAACAATAATATCAATAATAAATATATATTTTTAAAAAATGTCTTAAAGATTGAATTTTGATGTAATTTTTTACAATCATAATTAAAAAAGAGATATTATTATTCTTAAAATTTGGTAATTTTTTTCTAAGTATATATTTTTTTGTAATTTTTTAAAAATATTATTAGTTGTTAACAAAAAATTACAAAAAACTATATACTCAACGAAAAATTACCAATTTTTAAGGAGAATAGTATCTTATTTTTTTAATTATTCTTGAAAAGATTGTATCAAAATTCAATCTCTAATGTATTTTTTGAAAAATACATGTTAGATAATCTTGCAAAAAAACTAACATTAAATATGTATTTTTCAAAAAATATATTAGAAATTGAATTTTGAGATAATTTTTTGCAAACATGATTATAAAAATGAGATATTATTATTCTTAAAATTTGGTGATTTTTTATTATGTATATATTGTTTTGTGATTTTTTAAAAGTATTATTGGTTGTTAACAAAAAAATTATAAAAAATATATATATACTTACCGAAAAACACCAATATTTATGTATAATAATATCTTATATTTATAATCATGCTTGCATAAAATTACATTAAAATTCAATCTCTAAGGTATTTTTTGAAAATATATATTTATTGTTAGGTATTGTTGTTATGTTTTTAAATTATTTAAAGGCATTTTTGTCAGCGTTTGAATAATCGGAGACGTTTTTGATGGTTAACCCTTTTGTAAAAAATTATTTTGTTTAATTCAGATTTATTATAAAAAAGTTTCATTTTTCATTTTTATTTTTCTATCGTATTTATAGAATATTGCTGTAAAAACCATATAAATTATATTATTATGTTTAAAATTAGTAATATGAAATTAAAAATCCTTATTCCATTTAAAACATTATTCTTCAGATTTTCTACTATTCAAGTTGCTGGTTATTACATTGTGTTTGTATCTATATGAAAATATAAATAAATATGCTTCATAAGAAAAGTTAAAAAGTGAAAAACATTAAATGCAATAAAATATTTTCAAAGCAAAAAAACATAGACTAGCATCTGTATCTATACTTCTTCTATACAAACACAATTGGTGTCCAACTTCTTTTTTCCTTAAATACACTTTGTTATATATAATTCCTAAAAAAGTTTTTTTCTAAGATTTGAACACCAGACATTTTAATTAAACTATGAATCACTTGTTGTCTCAATTAATTCAATCTTATTATTTTTATACATATTTGATAAATAAAAAAATAATGAATAGACACGTTATGCCTATTACTACACTAATATGAATAAAAGTAGAACGATAAATAATAGTAATTTTGTGGATAAAATTATGGGACGCAAAAAAATAATAATAAAATTATGAGTGTGAAAATATTAATACTTTTTCAATTAATATAGCTTTTATATAAAATTTAATTAAAATAATAATTTTAATAACTTTAAATAATTTTATAACGACACGCGTATTTTGGAAGAGATAATTATTAGAATAAAGTCAATACATAGGGTGCCAGTGCCACAATAGATTAAATGGTTTGGCAATAAACTTTAGATAAATAAACATATTAAAAATTTGAATTTTTTAAATTTTAAATTTTTACTTTAAAAAATAAAGTATAATTTGTCACTTTTAAATAATTTTTTTTCGTATTTTTTTTATCTTATCTATAAAATAAATAGTAAGAACTTATATTTTATTCTCTAAAATAAAACTAAAAATTTAGAGGATCCAAATCTTATATAATTTATAATTATTCAGTTATTATAGTCAAATTAAAAAAATTATCAAAAAAATAACTAATATATTAATATTGAATCATAATATTTTCGTTTTTCGACATATATGTTGAAATTGTTCGAGTACATTATTCACTCCCACCTCACAACAATGTTATTTATCTTTTTTGTATATATCAGAGAATTATGTGAGATCAGGATTAAGTGTTAGATTAAATTGGTTTTTCTAATAAAAAAAGTATTTTTTAATAAAATACTTTTATTTAATTTAAAATTTAATTGGATACGTCTTTTAAAAAAAATTTTTTTACTAAGATAAACAAATTATTTTTTTTATATTAGCAATACCATACTTTAAAAAAATTATTTTTAATACTTAAAATTTTTTTTTGAAAAGTCAATTCAAATATAAAATAAATTTTATTGATTAAAAAAATGATCTTTTTTAAAGAATAAAAAAAAAAGTATTTTTTTCAAAATCAGTCCAAACTGATCCTGGCTGTGATTGCTAGAAGAGAGATTAACTTAAGATAGTTAATTCAAGTGTAGCTCATTTAACCATTTATATCTAGCTACCTCAAATCAATTTGAATTAGTTTAGTTCATTAGGTTATTTAATTAAGTATCTGGGTTCGAATCTCATTTTGTGCATAATAATCTATGGGTCAATGACAAACTCTTTAATGGAGCTTTGCGATGAATTAGTTCTTGGTATGTGAATATGAAAGAAGGTGCCGTTTCATCTCTATTTCCTATTTCTTACTTTTTGGTTCTCTCTGTCGCACGAGCTGAACACCACTACTCACCACAAACTCTGCAACCAGAACAGTTTTTCTTCATGATGTGCTCATCGTGTCATTACCAGAAACTTCATTTTCAGTGGCTAACAGGAATGAATGGAATGGCAATGCACAAACCACCATCATTATCCATAGGATCCAACATAAATATTTGGCCATTCGAATATTTTTCTCAAGTATTAGTCGTTCGAGTCAATACAAATGGCGCCTACTACGTTTATATTGGCATGTTGAGTAGTTTAGGTGATACATTCTCATGAAAATTAGTGATCGTTAAATTGTTTACTTCTGAATGATCCCATTAGATTAAAACTCGTACTTTCTTATTAGCAAGAATATAAACGTTCCCGAAATTTATACAATTATTATTTCGTTTCCTACTACTGATAACATATGATTAATCAGAAATCTGTACATAGTAAATATAAAACTGATGTGTTAACAGTAACTTCCTATAAGAACTATTCCTTGTTTGGCAATTGCAAGAGTTTAATGTGAAGCTGACAAATATAACAGACTTAAAGTCACTTAACAGTCCTAATTCCCAAAGAGTAGAGTCCTATACAAAGGCACCCGAAATCTGAATTGGGTTATGCAAGAATTCAGTTCAATAAAACATGTTGGATCAAGTGCTTACCCATATTCCTAAACCTATATTTGTTGGCAAAGTTGCAGTTTTATTTTAGCACAAGGGGTTGCAAGCGCTATAAGTACCATGTGATGGGATGTTAAGTAATCTAATCCTAAGAGTGATGCGAGTTAAATAAAACCAACAAAACAAAGGGAATTCTTTGGTTGAAAATGCTGAAAAAGAAAATGGTACTATTTTGAGAGTTCTATACAACAATTGATCATATATCAGGAAGAGAATTCCAAAATGTACAAGTTTGTTAACCGGTTCCACTTTCAATCATCCAAACCTAACCCAAAATGTGTGCCAAAATTTTGACTGTGGAATCAAAGATAAGGGCATCCATATACCACAATTACATAGAGAAGAAACATTTGAGCTGCAAGAGAGGGAACATGCTCTCTTAAGAACTTACACCTTGCGAGCAATTAAGGCGAACCTGACCCTGAAGTCCAGTTAGAACATCAAGATTAGACATTTTCAACATAACCCTGGCGAAATCCATGCGAAAGGTTGATCCGTCATCCGAAGCATAAGCAGAGACCAATCTTGCAGTCTTCACATGAGACATCAGCTGCTGATCGGCATAGAGCAGCCCCCTTCCCTTCAACAAGCTTTGAAAATAGTGAGTGTCGAATGCTCCTCCAGATGACATCGAAGATGACAATGCCTGCATGTATGACATCCCTGCTTCTGAATGACTATTTTCCTTCTGCGATACTTCGAATGCAGAAACCTCGTTGGTGCTGCTGGTATTGTTGTTTTCTGGGCAGTTTAGCCTCATCTGACCAAGGAAATCGACAGGTATAGTGGGGTCTGGTTGGCCGGTGCCTTGGAAGTTGTAGAGTCTTTGCTGAATGAATTCGCAGCCGATTTTCCCTATGTTGTGCCCCCCTTAAGATGGCAAAATTGGACCCCATTAGTTAGTCAGATTCTGTTCATGGATGGCGTTGAAAACTAACAGAAGAAGGAAGGAGAGAGGGCAGGCGAAAAAAAAATTACCAAGAAGGCTGACTGTTTCTCTTTCATTAAATCCTCGGAGACTGAACAGCCGCAGCGTGCGATTAACGTTATCGTCAGGTCTGGGAATCTGATCATTTGCTTCATCATAAAATGATTGATTGCTATCCCTCCGTCCTGTTAGAACTGGATAGAATGGCCCACCAGCCTGCCATGGACAATTTATGAAAATCATATATCAGGATATCAACATAAGAATCAAGCAATAAAATATTGCACTGCCTAACTTATGAAGGATATTTATAGAAAGACAATTTGCACCATTAAGTGTCTCTACATCAAATAAGTCGCAGATCAAACAAACACAAAGGTAACCAAAAGGTGAAACAAATGCTGTCAAAGGAGTTTAGGATAGACTACTATGAAGATACATAATTTCTCATAGTCAAAGCCAAGCATACAAAAAATTAATAAGCAATTGCTGAAAGAGGATCATCAGAAAAATTAAATTTAGGTGAACTATTGAAGAAGTGATAATCTGGGTGAGCAAATATTTCCATAACATCGTTACTGTTTTAGTAAATTGCTTCTATAACTTCCAGAACAGAGAAACTGGATCAAATGCATTAAACCTTTAACAGTCAAACTCTCTAACTGTTCCCATTAGTACAATAAGAACAGGAAACCCTAAAAGAAATCAAAATATTTGAAAGTAAAGGGATATCTAGTAGTGCTTGAAATTGCTTAGACAGGAGAAGGGAACAAACCAAAAGAACAAAATCTCTAGCCGCGACAGCAAGTATATCAGCACAAGACACAACTCCAGGACAAGCTTGTTCCACCTCCTCCTTGATCAAGTCGATTTTGTCGAAACCTCTCAAGGTTTGATTCGGAATAGCCTGCTTCTCAATGGAATGGTTTTTGTTGCCATTGCTATCATCCAACAGCACTGAAGCATCGCAACCCTGATTTAGTAACAGCGCAATAGCAGTCAGAGAGCAAATCAAAACCACAATGAAAACAACAAGAATTTAGAATACATAATAGAAAATAAGCAGAGAACCAAGACCAACAAGAAAGAGGAAAATTACAAATAGTCCAAAACTGAGCCACTAAATTTACACTCTAAAACATTGTGATAACAAGCTAAATCTAAGTAAGTAGAGGCAAATAGAACCAAAAAATGAAAACCTCTAACAAATGAGAGGGAAAATTTTGAAATCTCGGTCCCGAAAATCCCAAATAAAAAGCACAATTAGGGTAACCCGAAGCAAACAAAGGCCCACTTGAATTTATCTTATAAAAAAGGACAAAACTCCCAACTCTGCAGAACCAATCAGGGTAAAATCAGCAACAATTAAATTCAGATAATAAAGATACAATACTAACAGTCTTGGAAGAACAAAAAAGAACCACCAAAATTTCTACATAATAATCAAAAGGAAAAGCGCAAGAACCTGAATGAAGCAATCATGGAAGAATAGGCGGAGGATGGCGGGGGCGGAATCCCTGTGGTCGAAGAAGATGCGAGTGACGGCGGAGCGGATAGTGTCCTCGGCCTGAGGACACGTATCCCTGTAGAAATCGTAGTCCAAGTTGGAGCCATCTCTGATCCTCTCGTTGAAGAACAAATTGGAAGAAGAAGAAATTAAAGAAGGTGGAAGGTGAAGGGTTTGTGTCTGGGTCTGTTTCTGAGAATGAGGTTTGGGATGGGTTTGCGTTTGGGTTTGGGTTTGGGATTCGCCGCGTGGATTCGTGAGGGAGAGAAGCACCGGTACCAACAGCGCCACCATTATCCACACGTTCAACCAGCTCACCATATTTGATTCTTCTTCTTCTTCTTTTCTCGAAGATCTCCTTTTTTTCGTAACTGTCTTGGACCACGAAGCGAAAGTGAGAGTGAAACTGAGAGAGAAAATAAAGCACCTCTTTTATTTTTTTCTTTCTTTTTAAGAAAATCAAGTTTTCTTCTAGTTAGTTTATTTATTCAAAATAAATGTTTGATATTAATTATAGATAATATAGATTAAATATGAGTATTTTATGTATAAATTTTCTGAACCACTTGCTACCAATACAAAATTTTTTAAAATTTTTAATGATATTAAACATATATAGTATCTTTACTTTCATCTATCTAATATGAGTAATTATCCAAATTAATTTTTAAGTAGATAGACAGAGACGAGACAAAAACTGAAATAAGTCTAGTATTGTGTTTGGTGTAAAATAGGAAACAAAGAGTGAAATAAGAATGAAGTTCTAATTTATTTGCACAAAGAGTAAAAATTAGAATTAATTAATTGAAATGAGGATATTTTATGTATAAAATGTTATTAAAGTTTTAGTCTATGTCCTAAAAAATTTTAATCCCCTGTATCCTTACATTTTGGAGATATTGAAATACTAAAATTTTAGAGACAGAGATTGAAATTTTAGTACCAGTCTTTAATATAACAAATATGATACTGAGTCTCAGTCTTCTGGTCTCCGTTTTAGTATATCAAAACCAAGGCTACCTTAGGGATTTTAAAAGTGGACATTCTAGTTCCTAAGAAAAATTAATACACAAAAGCATCATTAAGGTTTTATTCCGGTAGATAAATCAGTCCGCAGTATATTTTCTAGCGGAGTAATTACCCAAATCAATCTCAAAGGATTTTAAAATCAGACATGTGTCAATATGAAGACATCGACAAGAAAGATTTTATCAAAGATAGAGATGTGTCAATGTCATTTGATGTCGATGTCAACGAGAAAGATTTAATCAAAGACAGATGTGAAGCATCAAAGAGCTTGAAGATTTCGGTATCAAGGCATCAAATTGATAAGAAGCATTGTTGGACCAAAGTAATTTAACTTGGCAATGAACATACCAAAAATATCTGTTTGGACTCTGTCGAAACAGATTTTGGAGAGCAGGCATTGATCAGAAAAGCGGGTTGATCAAAATGTATGTCAAAGACAAGATTTCGTGATCGAAGCAATGGACGAGTGAATGATTGAGGAAGTTAAAGACAGTTTTCACTTGGACATTAGTGATTCAAGAATTCCTAAGTTACCTTCTCAAGCCAAGAGCACTAAAATCTACTCTAACATCCTTCCAAGCATTTTATCATACACTTGGAAGGCATAAAAGGAAAGCATAGTAAATTAACAACAAGAATGAATTCTAACAACAATTAATTGCAAAGAATTAACAACAACAATCAAGGAAAACACAATTAACATGAATTACCTCAAATTGCATTAAAAGAAAATAAAAGGAACAAGAGTAGATCCACAACAAAGTATAGAAACAAAATAGAGGAAATTGAAACTAGAGAATAGTAGACAAGATGTAGCAACATAGAATTGAAAGGTAGAAGTAGATGAAAGCAAAGATTAAAACCTAGATCTAAGAAATTCTAATCTAAACCTAATCCTAATTGTAGAGAGAAGAGAGAGCTTCTCTATCTAGAAACTAACTCTAACTAAAACTAACTAAAACTAATTGGTAACTAACTAGTCCATCACTCTTCAATCCTTGGGTTAAATAGCTTCAAAAATGAGTTGGATTTGGGCCTGGAAAACCTAGAATTTAGCCCCAGCGTTTTGCCTTTAAGTGAGTCATGTGCGAGCATCGACGCGTACGCGCCATGTACGCGTACGAGTCGCTTGGCATTTTGCTTCCACGCGTACGCACCATTTATGCGTACGCGTCGCCATGCAACTTCAATTCTACGCGTGCACGTCAGCTGGGCTTGCGCATCGATGAGTTCATCCCAAATCCTTGATTTTCCATGATTTCTCCACTTACATGCTTTTCCTCTTCATCCCTTTGATCCATTCCTAACCTTTCCATCCTGAATTCACTAACAAACATATCAGGGCATCTAGTGGAATCAAAGGTGAATTAATATTGACACATTAAAGGTATAAAAAGCATGTTTTCACACTTAAGCATAAATTAGGAGACAATCATGAAACCATGCTTTTTTCTTGGATAAATGTGGGTAAAAGGTCATAAAATCCTCCAAATTAAGCACAAGATAAACCCTAAAAATGGGGTTTATCAACCTCCCCACACTTAAACCATAGCATGTCCTCATGCTAAAATCAAGAAGGAAACAAATGGTATTAACATTTATTCAATGTAACAACTACCTAAATGCAATCTATCTACATGCAACTATCTAAATGAATGCAACTACTTGGTCAAAATAAATTAATTCCCAAGAAAGTCAATATAAGCACAAGGGCTAAAGGTATTAACAACCAAGTCAAACCACAATTGAGTTTAGTGATTAAGAATTCTACAAACTTGCATGAAAAGTGATGATTTTAGGTGGAGACATGTAGTTGAGCGATGGAATCCTCACCTGATATGTATCCGCTCTAGTCACTCAAGTGTTTAGGGTTGATTCTCTCAATTCTCCCCTAATCATGCTTTTCAAGATTTGTTCTTCTTCTAACAATAAACAATTATTCCATGCATGAATACAAGTATCATGAGGTCTTTTTCATAGGTTGTAATGGGGTTAGGGTCAAGGTAAGGATGTATATTTGGTTAAGCGAGCTTGAATTTGAATCTTTGATTAACATAAGCCTCCCACCTAACCTATATAACAACTTATACAATTAAGTGCTAACCTAACTACCCATTCTTCACTTTTTCACATACTCATGCATTTTCATTTCATTTCATAACACATATGCATTGATCTCTATTAATCTTTACTTTGGGGCATTTTGTCCCCTTTTATTGCTTTTCTTTTTTCTTTCTTTTTCTATTTTTTCTTTTTCTATATATATATATATATATATATTTTCTTTTTATTCATACATATTTTTTTCTTTTTCTTTATCATCATTTTTTTCTTTTATTTTTCACAACAAAGCATATACGAAGGCATCAATGCATATGGTTTTACCTATAATTAATACATGAGCATGTACCCAATTCCCTAAATTCCCGATAGAAATACAAAACACTCTTTTATCCCAACCAATGTTCCAAATTTTCCCACACTTGAATGATACTCACACTCACTAGCCTAAGCTAATCAAAGATCCAAATAAAGGACACTTGTTATTTTTTGCTTTAAGTCTTGTAATGTGCTAAAATTAAGAACAAGTGGGTTAATCGTAGGCTCAAAGTTGGCTAACAAAGGTTGGTAAAAGGTAAAGCTATTTGGGTAAGTAAGCTAATTGAAATGATGGCCTCAATCATATAAATGCATGAATACACATAATAATGGACATGTAGAATCAAACAAATCAAAGATTACAATCATAGAAAGAGAATAATGTACACAAGAAGGAAGATAAGTGGTTATAAGATGTAACCACACCATTAGGCTCAAAACTCCCAAGGTTGTGTGTTCTTAGCTCCAAAAACATGATCCACAATATATATATATATATATAATGTTTTTCTTGGAGAATTTCATTATTTTAACTAAGCTTATTACATATATGCAAAACAAGAAAATGCAACAAAGAATCCTAAAAGACCTAAAAAAATGAAATGCAAAAGTGTTGGGATTAGAAATTTGTTACCCAAAATGCCAACTGGTCGGATGACCTCCCCACACTTAAAAGTTTGCACCGTCCTCGGTGCATCTAAAGATGAGCAAGGGGGTACGGCGACTCTCCGAGTTGCTACCTTCAGCTGGTAGATCAACTGGTTGCTGCGTGTTCTTTGTCTCGCTTCCATGTTTGCTTATAGTGACTCATCCTGAAATTAGAAGGCAAGATAGTAAGAAAAGTAAATGCAAAAGCAAGGAAGCCTACATTGTTGGAATGAGGTAGGAATCACTAGAAGTGAGTGAGTGAATTATTGTAACATTAAGGAAAGTAGATGTGTGAATTCTAAATTGCGCGTGGTTTAGAACACACCCTAGCATAAAAAGCTATGTCACGAAAGAAGCATGCACTTCACTTATCTTAGTGTGCTTGAGATGCTCTAAACTTGTAGGTCAAGATAACCAAGCAAGCAATAAAGAGGCATGAAAGCATTCAAGCTAAAAACAAATGGATGCATATGATCAAGAAGTACAATGCATTAAGATAAATGCACAACATATACAAGAAATTGCCTAATCAAAGAAAAGGATTCAAATCACATGGTGGCTAGCTACAACATGCAATTTGAAAAAATTAACAAGCTTGAAGGCAATGTAACATGTACTTGGTATTCACAAAATTAAGCATGATCAAACCAAGTAGCAACATATAACCTCAACAAAGGATCCAACAATGAAAATTAACAATCAATGATGTTAAAATAACATTTTTATCAGTGAGTAGCAGTAATAAATGGTAAACAAGATTAATAATCTACGCTTATAATGAAAAGTAGAAAATTAAAGGAAAATTCAACTAACTAAGTAACTACATAAAAGAAATGGTTACAATTGGTGTTTGGTAGTGTTGGATGATGGTTGAAGATGGAAAAGAATAGAAGAGAAGAAAGGAGAAAGAGAGGTATGGAAAGAAGAGAAGAAAAGAAGGTGTATGTTGTAAGGCAATTCACACGTACGCGTAGTGCGGGCGTGCACGTGATGAGTTGAAATGGGATCGATGCGTACACGTGGAGCACGCGTACGCACGGGTGGTGTACGAGAGGATCGATGCGTATGAGTGGGGCACACGTACGTGTGGGTTGACTTGTGCCTCAGGCACAAAGTTCGCGCGATGCAGGCACAACTCTCGGGTAGGTGTATGGAGGAATGAAACTTCGTCATCCACGCGTACGCGTGGGTGACGCGTGCGCGTGGATTGGCCGAAAAGCTTGGAGCACGCGTACACGTGGGGTGCGCGTACGTGTGGGTTGGTGCTCTAGTTTTCTAAATTTTCTATGTTTTTGCACCAATCCAAGCATTCCAACCCTCCAAACAGCTACCAAAATACCATAAAACCTTATTTATCATACTGAACTACTACTACACTCTACAGATAAACCAAAACATGAATTTAAACTAATATTACCAATATTTACAAAGAAGAAAATGAAAAGATTTTACCCTGGTGGGGTATCTCCCACCTAGCACTTTTGTTTATTGTCCTTAAGTTGGACTTATGGGGAGCTCCTCTCAAGGTGGCTTGTGCTTAAATTCTTCTTGGAACTCCCACAAATGCTTGGTTCTCCATTGTGGCCCAAGATTTCTCATAAGTTGCACCAAGTCTTGATGGTGTTCTTCACAAGCTTGGGGCTCCCAAAGTCGATCCTCTTTTTGTAATCCGGAATCTCACACTTTATTTTCACACTCGTCTTGAAGTTGATCATTATTAATCCTTCCGGGTGGCAAACAAGATGAATTCTCGATGAAGTACCTAAAATTCCTCCTAGACCCATCTAGTTGAGCTCTATTCCAACCTTTATATTTTATCTTTGATGTATCAATCATAATGAGTCTCGATTTGCAACGCCAACCACGAAACATCTTTCTCTTACGCTTCATCTCGCAAAGCATCCTAAGTTGACCATCTATTTCAAGCAAGCCATACTCAAGTGGGACAATAAAGCTAATAGAGATGAATTTTACCCACTTGAATAAAAGAGTAGATGACAACCTAGGTAAAGAAGCTTCCAAGGATCTTGACAAAGCGTATCCAATTCCTGTCCTTCTTCTTCTAAGGACTTCCCCCTCTTTACAAGATTTCTCAATTTCAATCCTTTGCTCAACAATTGAAGAAAGCTTTTCAAGCTCAAAGGATTCTTCACCACTAAGACTTAATGCTTGATTTTCATTGCCAAGGGAACTCAATTCTTGCTCTATCCCATCCAATTCTTTATATGGGATATGCCTTGGAGGTCGTGCACATTCCTCATTAACATCAAATTCAATCTTCTTGGAAGGATCTTCTTCGACTCTATGTTCCCATGGAGGTTCCGCATCTCCTAAGTCTTCAACCACTTCTTCTTTTTCTTCAACAATTATAGCTTCCTCCAATTGTTCCAATACAAAGCAATGTCCCTCTTTTTCCACCGGGGTTTCCAATCTCTCCTTCATGCTATGCTCTTCAATAGATTCCCCACATGTAGCCATGGGAGTACTTTGGGTGTTCAAGCATTGAGAGGCTAATCGGTTTACTACCTCGGCCAAGGCGGCCATGAAATCTAGTACCTCCATTTGTATCTCTTCTTGCCCTTGAAGAATATGACTAAGGGTTTCATCCATTGGGAGTTGGAGTGGATGGAAGTGTTCATTGTTTTGGAGAAAGGGTTCACAATGGGAAGGTGGTTCATAATCATAATAAGAATGTGGTGGTTCTATGTTCTCCATTTATTCCATTTGTGGCACAACACACTCCAATCCATTGTTCGCAAGTTGAGATTCTACAATTCCTTTCAAACTATCCTCTTCGGTTGCTCCTCCACAATCATCCTTGGACATGTGGTGTGAGTCCCATGAGTCCAACTTTTGACGGACAATTACTTAAAGCCGATCCATTGATTCCTTTAGGCAATCCCTTGACTTTTGTTCCAAATGGCTAACATAAGTAGGATCATATTGCTCTTGGATTGAAGGACATGGATCTTCTTCCATGGAGGGCTGTGGTGGATAGTAAAATTCATCTTGTGGTTGAAATTTTGTGTACATTGGAGGTGGTTTGGTGCACGAAATTGTGATCATCAACAATGGCGCCAATAGACTTGGAGCTCTTAAACGTGAATCACACTTTGTCACAACTTCGCACAACTAACCAGCAAGTACACTGGGTCATCCAAGTAATACCTTACGTGAGTAAGGGTCGATCCCACGGAGATTATCGGTATGAAGCAAGCTATGGTCATCTTGTAAATCTCAGTTAGACGGACAATAATAGTTATAATGGTTTTCGAATATGAAGATAAATAAAGCATAAAATAGAGATAGAGATACTTATGTAATTCATTGGTGAGAATTTCAGATAAGTGTATGGAGATGCATTGTTCCTGTTGAATCTCTGGCTTCTGATGAGCGGATAATTTATACGCTTTTCGGCATTGTTTTTAGATAGTTTTTAGTAGGATCTAGCTACTTTTAGGGATGTTTTCATTAGTTTTTATGATAAATTTATATTTCTGGACTTTACTATGAGTTTTTGTGTTATTCTGTGATTTCAGGTATTTTCTGGCTGAAATTGAGGGACCTAAGCAAAACTCTGATAAAAAGGTTGACAAAGGACTGCTGATGCTGTTGGATTCTGACCTCCCTGCACTTGAAATAAATTTTCTGGAGCTACAAAACTCCAAATGGCGCGCTCTCAATGGCGTTGGAAAGTAGACATCTAGAGCTTTCCAGCAATATATAATAGTTCATACTTTAATCGTGATTAGATGACGTAAACTGGCGCTTAACGCCAGTTCTATGCTGCATTCTAGAGTCAAACACCAGAAACACGTCATAAACCAGAGTTAAATGCCAAAAACACGTTACAACTTGGCGTTTAACTCCAAGAGAAGCCTCTGCACGTGTAAAGCTCAAGCTCAGCCCAAGCACACACCAAGTGGGCCCCGGAAGTGGATTTCTGCATCAATTACTTATTTCTGTAAACTCTAGTAAGTAGTTTAGTATAAATAGAACTTTTTACTATTGTACTAGGTGTCTTTGATTGTCTAGTCTTTTGACGATTCGGTCTTTTGATCATTCATGGGGGCTGGCCATTCGGCCATGCCTGGACCATCACTTATGTATTTTCAACGGTGGAGTTTCTACACACCATAGATTAACGTGTGGAGCTCTGCTGTACCTCGAATTTTAATGCAAAGTACTACTATTTTCTATTCAATTCATGCTTATTCTTATTCTAAGATATTCGTTGCACTTTAACATGATGAATATGATGATATGTGACACTCATCATCATTCTCACCTATGGACGCATGATTGACAACCACTTTCGTTCTACCTTAGACCGAGCGCATATCTCTTGGATTCCTTAACCAGAATCTTCGTGGTATAAGCTAGAATTGATGGCGGCATTCATGAGAATCCGGAAAGTCTAAACCTTGTCTGTGGTATTCCGAGTAGGATTCAGGGATTGAATGACTGTGACGAGCTTCAAACTCACGATTGTTGGGCGTGATGACAAACGCAAAAGAATCAATGGATTCTATTCTAGCATGATCGAAAACCGACAGATGATTAGCCGTGCTGTGACAAGAGCATTTGCACCTTTTTCACTGAGAGGATGGGAAGTAGCCATTGACAACGGTGATGCCCTACATACAGCTTGCCATGGAAAGGAGTATGAAGGATTGAAAGTAAGAAAGTAGTATGTTGTAGAGATTCAACAGGGATAAAGCATCTCCATACACTTATCTGAAATTCCCACCAATGATTTACATAAGTATTTCTATCTTTATTTTATGTTTTATTTATCTTTATATTCGAAAACTCCATAACTATTTGAATCAGCCTAACTGAGATCTACAAGATGACCATAGATTGCTTCATACCAACAATCTCCATGGGATCGACCCTTACTCACGTAAGGTTTATTACTTAGACGACCTAGTGCACTTGCTGGTTAGTTGTGCGGAGTTGTGACAAAGTGTGATTCACGTTTGAGAGCGCTACCAAGTTTATTGGCGCCATTGTTGATGATCACAATTTCGTGCACCAAGTTTTTGGCACAATTGCCGGGGATTGTTCGAGTTTGGACAACTGACGGTTCATCTTGTTGCTCAGATTAGGTAATTTTCTTTTCAAAAAGTTTTCAAAAATCTTTCAAAAATTTTTTATTTGTTTTCGTTTTTCTAAAAAAATAATTTTCGAAAAAAAATACAAAAAAATCCAAAAAAATCAATAAAATCATAAAAAACCAAAAATAATTTGTGTTTCTTGTTTTAGTCTTGTGTCATGTTTTAAGTTTGGTGTCAATTACATGTTTCAAAAAACAAAAAAAATAAACTTATGCATTTTTCGAAAATTCATGCATGTGTTCTTCATGATCTTCAAGTTGTTCTTGATAAGTATTCTTGTTTGATCTTTAAATTTTCTTGTTTTGTGTCTTTTGTTGTTTTTCATATGCATTTTTACATTCATAGTGTCTAACATTAAAGATTTCTAAGTTTGGTGTCTTGCATTTTTCTCTTTTCTTGAAAATTTTTCAAAAATAAGTCTTGATGTTCATCTTGATCTTCAAAGGGTTCTTGGTGTTCATCTTGACATTCATAGTGTTCTTGCATGCATCATGTGTTTTGATTCATAATTTTTATGTTGTGAGTCATTTTTATGTTTTTCTCTCTCATCATTAAAAATTAAAAAAAAATTCAAAAAATATCTTTTCCTTATTTTGCTTATAATTTTCGAAAATTTGAGTTGACTTAGTAAAAAATTTTTAAAAACTTAGCTATTTCTTATAAGTCAAGTCAAAATTTCAATTTTAAAAATATTATCTTTTCAAAATCTTTTTCAAAAATCAACTCTTTTTCATTTTTTCTATTATTTTCAATAATTTTTTAAACTTTATTTTCAAAATCTTTTTCTTATCTTTATTTCAAAATTTTGAAGACTTTACTAACAATTAATGTGATTGATTCAAAAATTTGAAGTTTGTTACTTTCTTGTTAAGAAAGGTTCAATCTTTAAATTCTAGAGTCATATCTTTTAGTTTCTTGTTAGTCAAGTAATCAATTTTAATTTAAAAAAAAAATCTTTTCCAAAATATCTTTTTCAATCATATCTTTTCAAAATATCTTTTTCAAATCATATCTTTTTCAAAAAGTTGATTTCAAAATTTCTTTTCCAACTTCTTATCTTTCCAAAATTGAATTTCAAATCTTTTTCAACTAACTAATTGACTTTTTGTTTGTTTTACTATTTCTTATCTTTTTTCAAAACCATTTAACTACTTTCCTCTCCCTAATTTTCGAAAATCACTTCCCTCTTTTTCAAAATTTTCTTAATTAACTAATTATTTCAAATTTTAATTTTAATTTTAATTATTCTTTTAATTTTCGAAAATCACTAACCCTTTTTCAAAATTAATTTTCGAATTCTCTCCCTCTCATCTTTCTATTTATTTATTTATTTACTAACACTTCTCTTCATCTCAAGAATTTGAACCTATCTTCACCATTGTGTTTGGATTCTTACCTTTTCCATCTTCTATTCCTTTCTTCTTCTACTAACATAAAGGAATCTCTCTACTGTGGTAAAGAGGATCCCTATTATTATTTTCTGTTCCATTCTTTTTCATATGAGCAGGAGCAAGGACAAGAACAATCTTGTTGAAGTAGATCCTGAACCTGAAAGGACTCTGAAGAGGAAACTAAGAGAAGCTAAAATACAACAATCCAGAGACAACCTTACTGAAATTTTCGAAAAAGAAGAGGAGATGGCAGCCGAAAATAATAATGCAAGAAGGATGCTTGGTGACTATACTACACCTACTTCCAAGTTTGATGGAAGAAGCATCTCAATCCCTGCTATTGGAGCAAACAATTTTGAGCTGAAACCTCAACTAGTTGCTCTAATGCAATAGAACTGCAAATTTCATGGACTTCCATCAGAAGATCCCTATCAGTTTTTAACTGAGTTCTTGTAGATCTGTGAGACTGTTAAGACTAATAGAGTAGATCCTGAAGTCTACAGGCTCATGCTTTTCCCTTTTGCTGTAAGAGACAGGGCTAGAACATGGTTGGACTCTCAACCTAAAGATAGCCTAGACTCTTGGGATAAGCTAGTCACGGCCTTCTTGGCTAAGTTCTTTTCTCCTCAAAAGCTGAGCAAGCTTAGAGTGGATGTTCAGACCTTCAAACAAAAAGATGGTGAATCCCTCTATGAAGCTTGGAAAAGATACAAACAGATGACTAAAAGGTGTCCTCCTGACATCTTCTATTATGGTCTATCTGAGTTCTCTAAGATGTCATTGGACCATTCTGCTGGTGGATCCATTCACCTAAAGAAAATGCCTGCAGAAGCTCAAGAACTTATTGACATGGTTGCAAATAACCAGCTCATGTACACTTCTGAGAGGAATTCCGTGAATAATAGGACGCCTCAGAGGACGAGAGCTTTTGAAATTGATGCTCTGAATGCCATATTGGCTCAGAACAAAATGTTGACTCAGCAAGTCAACATGATTTCTCAAAGTCTGAATGGATGGCAAAATGCATCTAACAATACTAAAGAGATATCTTCTAAAGAAGAAGTTTATGATCCTGAAAACCCTGCAATGGCAAAGGTAAATTACATGGGTGAACCTTATAGAAACACCTATAATTCATCATGGAGAAATCATCCAAATTTCTCTTGGAAGGATCAACAAAATCCTCAATAAGGCTTTAATAATGGTGGGAGAAACAGGCTCAGCAATAGCAAGCCTTTTCCATCATCTTCTCAGCAACAGATAGAAAATTATGAATAGAGTACCTCTAGCTTAGCAAACATAGTCTCTGATCTGTCTAAGGCCACTTTAAGTTTCATGAGTGAAACAAGGTCCTCCATTAGAAATTTGGAGGCACAAGTGGGCCAGCTGAGTAAGAAAATCACTGAAACTCCTCCTAGTACTCTCCCAAGCAATACAGAAGAGAATCCAAAAAGAGAGTGCAAGGCCATTGATATTGTCAATATGGCCGAATTCAAGGAGGAATGGGAGGACGTGAATCCCAGTGAGGAAGATCTCATGGGACGTCTCTCAAGCAAGAAGGAGTTCCCTATTGAGGACCTAAAGGAATCTGAGGCTCATATAGAGACCATAGAGATCCCATTAAACCTCCTTCTACCATTCATGAGCTCTGAAAACTATTCTTCCTCTGAGGAGGATGAAGATGTAACAGGAGAGCAAGTTGCTCAATATCTAGGAGCCATCATGAAACTGAATGCCAAGTTGTTTGGTAATGAGACTTTGGAACATGAACCTCCCTTGCTCATTAGTGAACTAGATACTTGGGTTCAGCAAACTCTACCTCAAAAGAGACAAGATCCTGGTAAATTCTTAATACCATGTACCATGGGCACCATGACCTTTGAGAAGACTCTGTGTGACCTAGGGTCAGGCATAAATCTTATGCCACTCTTTGTAATGGAGAAGGTGGGGATCATTGAGGTACAGCCTGCCATATTCTCATTAGAGATGGCAGACGGATCACAAAGACAAGCTTATGGATTAGTAGAGGACGTGTTAGTGAAGGTTAAAGGCCTCTACATCCCTGCTGATTTCATAATCTTAGACACTAGGAAGGAGGAGGATAAATGCATCATCCTTGGAAGACCATTCCTAGCCACAGAAAGAGCTGTGATTGATGTTGACAGAGGAGAGCTAGTCCTTCAATTAAATGGGGACTACCTTGTGTTTAAAGCTCAAAGATCTTCTTCTGCAACCATGGAAAGGAAGCATGCAAAGCTTTTCTCAATACAGAGTTAAACAAAGCCCCCACAATCAAACTCTAAGTTTGGTGTTGGGAGGCCACAACCAAACTCTAAGTTTGGTGTTAAACCCCCACATTCAAACTCTAAGTTTGGTGTTAGGAGTCTACAATGTTGACCTGATCACCTGTGAGGCTCCATGAGAGCCCACTGTCAAGCTAATGACATTAAAGAAGCGCTTATTGGGAGGCAACCTAATTTTTATTCATCTCATTCTATTTTTATTTTTATTGTTCTTTTATGTTTTATTAGGTTCATGATCATGTGGAGTCACAAAACAAATACTAAAATTAAAAATAGAATAAAAAATAGAAGAAGAAACAGCACACCCTGGAGGAAGGACTTACTGGCGTTTAAACGCCAGTAAGGAGCATCTAGCTGGCGTTCAACGCCAGAACAGAGCATGGATCTAGCGTTGAACGCCAGAAACATGCAGTAATCTGGCGTTTAAACGCCAGGATTGTACACTGAGGAAAGCTGGCGTTCAACGCCAGAAACATGCTACAGACTGGCGTTGAACGCCCAAAACAAGCATAGACCTGGCGTTTAACGCCAGAAACAATCATCAATCCGGCATTAAACGCCAGGATTGCATGCTGAGGGCATTTTACACGCCTCATTGCTGCAGGGATGATTATCCTTGACACCTCAGGATCTGTGGATCCTATAGGATCATCTCAGGATCTGTGGACCCCACAGGATCCCTACCTACCTCAACTTACCCCTCTCTCTTTTTCACACAAATCAATAACACTATTCCCCAAAAACCCTTCACCAATCACTTCAATCTCTCTTCCCCATCACCTCTTCACCACTCACATCTATCCACTCTTCCCCATAAACCCCACCTACCTTCAAATTCAAAATCTCTTTCCCACCCAATCCCACCCAATATGGCCAAATCTTAACCCTTCTCTCTCCACTATATAAACCGCTCTATCCTTCTTCATTTTCACATAACACAACCTTCTCTTCTCTCCCTTGGCCGAATACACATCTCGCTCCCTCTCATCCTTATTTTCTTCTTCTTCTTCTATTCTTTCTTCTTTTGCTCAAGGGCGAGCAATATTCTAAGTTTGGTGTGGTAAAAGCATAGCTTTTTTTGTTTTTCCATAACCACCTATGGCACCTAAGGCCGGAGAAACCTCTAGAAAAGAGAAAGGAAAGACAAAAGCTTCCACCTCCGAGTCATGGGAGATGGAGAGATTCATCTCAAGGGTCTATAGCTCAGTAATAGAGCATTTGACTACACATCAAGAGAGCCCACTCATGGACTTCTTCGAGAAATCCCTGAGATGCCTCAAGGGATAAATTTTCCTCCACACAACTATTGGGAGCAACTAAGGATAGGAGCACCAAAATCACTAGGGATCAAGCCACAAAGGCAAGGAAGAGACATAGAGGAGCTCAAGGATACCATTGCTCTTTCAAGAAGAAGGCGCCACCATCACTAAGGTGGACTCATTCCTTGTTCTTATTTCTCTGTTTTTTTATTTTTATGCTATATGTTTGTCTATGTTTGTGTCTTTACTACATGATCATTAGTATTTAGTAACTATGTCTTAAGGCTATGAAAAATTCCATAAATACTTCACCTCTCTTAAATAAAAAATATTTCTAATTCAAAAGAACAAGAAGTACATGAATTTCGAATTCATCTTTGAAATTAGTTTAATTATATTGATGTGGTGACAATACTTTTTGTTTTCTGAATGAATGCTTGAACAGTGCATGTTTTTGAGCTTGTTGTTTATGAATGTTAAAATTGTTGGCTCTTGAAAGAATGATGAATAAGAGAAATGTTATTGATGATCTGAAAAATCATAAAATTGATTCTTGAAGCAAGAAAAAGCAGTGAAGAACAAAGCTTGTGAAAAAAAAAGTGGCAAAAAATTTATAGACAGAAAAAGAAAAAAGCAAGCAAAAAAAGCCAATAGCCCTTAAAACCAAAAGACAAGGGTAAAAAGGATCCAAGGCTTTGAGCATCAATGGATAGGAGGGCCCAAGGAAATACATCCAGGCCTAAGCGGCTAAATCAAGCTGTCCCTAACCATGTGCTTGTGGCATGCAGGTCCAAGTGAAAATCTTGAGACTGAGTGGTTAAAGTTGTGATCCAAAGCAAAAAGAGTGTGCTTAAGAGCTCTGGACACCTCTAACTGGGGACTTTAGCAAAGCTGAGTCACAATCTGAAAAGGTTCACCCAGTTATGTGTCTGTGGCATTTATGTATCCGGTGGTAATACTGGAAAACAAAGTGCTTAGGGCCACGGCCAAGACTCATAAAAGTAGCTGTGTTCAAGAATCAACATACTTAACTAGGAGAATCAATCAACACTATCTTAACTCTGAGTTCCTATAGATGCCAATCATTCTAAACTTCAAGGGATAAAGTGAGATGCTAAAACTGTTCAGAAGCAAAAAGCTATAAGTCCCGCTCATCTAATTAGAACTAATATTAATTGATATTTTGGGATTTATAGTATATTCTCTTCTTTTTATCCTATTTGATTTTTAGTTGCTTGGGGACAAGCAACAATTTAAGTTTGGTGTTGTGATGAGCGGATAATTTATACGCTTTTCGGCATTATTTTTAGATAGTTTTTAGTAGGATCTAGCTACTTTTAGGGATGTTTTCATTAGTTTTTATGCTAAATTCACATTTCTGGACTTTACTATGAGTTTGTGTATTTTTCTGTGATTTCAGGTATTTTCTGGCTAAAATTGAGGGACTTGAGCAAAACTCTGATAAGAAGGCTGACAAAGGACTGCTGATGCTATTGGATTCTGACCTCCTTGCACTCGAAATGGATTTTCTGGAGCTACAGAACTCTAAATGGCGCGCTCTCAATGGCATTGGAAAGTAGAGTGCCATTTGGGGTTTTGTAGCTCCAGAAAATCCATTTCGAGTGCAGGGAGGTCAGAATCCAATAGCATCAACAATCCTTTTTCACCCAAAATATCAATGAATATTAGTTCTATTTAGATGAGTGGGACTTGTAGCTTTTTGCTTCTGAACAGTTTTGGCATCTCACTTTATCCTTTGAAGTTTAGAATGATTGGCATCCATAGGAATTCAGAGTTCAGATAGTGTTATTGATTCTCCTAGTTAAGTATGTTGATTCTTGAAGTCATCTACTTTTATGAGTTTTGGCCGTGGACCTAAGCACTTTGTTTTCCAGTATTACCACCGGATACATAAATGCCACAGACACATGACTGGGTGAACCTTTTCAGATTATGACTCAGCTTTGCTAAAGTCCCCAGTTAGAGGTGTCTAGAGCTCTTAAGCTCACTTTTTTTGCTTTGGATCACGACTTTAACCACTCACTCTCAAGCTTTTCACTTGGACCTGCATGCCACAAGCACATGGTTAGGGACAGCTTGATTTAGCCGCTTAGGCCTGGATTTTATTTCCTTGGGCCCTCCTATCCCTGGATTTTATTGCTTGCTTTTTCTTTTTCTTTCTCTTTTTTTTTCTCAAGCTTTTGTTATTCACTGCTTTTTCTTGCTTCAAAAATCAATTTCATGATTTTTCAGATTATCAATAACATTTCTCTTTTTCATCATTCTTTCAAGAGCCAACAATTTTAACATTCATAAACAACAAGAT
>NC_029778.3:68822903-68845894 GCF_000817695.3 Arachis duranensis
AAAACATTTTTCATTTAAGAAAGGTGAAGGATTCATGGAATTATTCATAGCCTTAAGACATAGTTAATAAATACTAATGATCATGTAGTAAAGACACAAACATAGACAAACATGAAGTTCAAAAACCGAAAAACAGAGAGATAAGAACTAGGAAGTTAAGGAATGAGTCCACCTTAGTGATGGTTGCGCCTTCTTCTTGAAGGACCAATGGTGTTCTTGAGCTCCTCTATGTCTCTTCCTTGCCTTTGTTGCTCATCCCTCATAGCTCTTTGATTTTCTCTAATCTCATTGAGAATGATGGAGTGCTCTTGGTGTTCCACCCTTAATTGGTTCATGTCATGACTCAATCCTTCTAGAGAAGTGTTGAGTTGTTCCCAATAGTTGTTTGGAGGAAAATGTATCCCTTGAGGCATCTCAGGGATTTCTTGATGATGAGCTTCCTCATGCGTCTCTTGAGATCCATGAATGGGCTCTCTTGTTTGCTCAATCCTCTTCTTAGTGATGGGCTTGTCCACTTCAATGAGGATGTCTCATTTTATGACAACTCTAGCTAAGTAGCATATATGGCAAATGAGATGAAGAAAAGCTAGCCTTGCCAAGGTGGAGGGCTTTTCGGCTATTTTGTAGAGTTCTAGAGGGATGACTTCATGAACTTCTACTTCCTCTCCAATCATGATGCTATGGATCATGATGGCCCGATCCACAGTTACTTCGGATTGGTTGCTAGTGGGGATGATGGAACGTTGGATGAATTCCACCCATCCTCTAGCCACATGCTTAAGGTCCAATCTTCTCAATTGAACCGGCTTGCCTTTTGAGTCTCTTTTCTATTGAGCTCCTTCCACACATATGTCCATGAGGACTTGGTCCAACCTTTGATCAAAGTAGACCCTTCTAGTGTAGAGGCGTGCATTTTCTTGCATCATAGGCAAGTTGAATGCCAACCTTACGTTCTTCGAATTGAAATCTAAGCATTTTCCCTGAACCATTGTAAGCCAATTCTTTGGGTATGGGTTCATGCTTTGATCATGGTTCCTAGTGATCCATGCGTTTGCATGGAACTCTTGAACCATTAAGATTCTGACTTGTTGAATGGGGTTGGTAAGAACTTCCCAACCTCTTCTTTGGATCTCATGTCGGATCTCCAGATACTCATTTTTCTTGAGCATGAAAGGGACCTCGGGGATCACTTTCTTCTTGGCCACAACTTCATAGAAGTGGTCTTGATGGGCTTTTGAGATGAATCTCTCTATCTCCTATGACTTAGAGGTGAAAGCAATTGTCTTCCCTTTCCTCTTTCTTGAGGTTTCTCTGGCCTTAAGTGCCATCAATAGTTATGGAAAAACAAAAAAAGCTATGCTTTTACCACACCAAACTTAGAATGTTGCTCGTCCTCGAGCAAAAGAAGAAAGAGTAGATGAAGAAGAAGAAGAGATAGAGGAGAGGGAAAAAGATGTTATTCGGCCAAGGGGGAGAAGAGAGGGTTGTGTTGTGTGAAAATAAAGAAGGATGGAGGGGTTTATATAGTGGAGGGAGAGGGGTGTATAGTTCGGTCATATAGGGTGGGTTTGGGTGGGAAAGAGATTTTGGATTTGAAGGTAGGTGGGGTTTATGGGGAAGAGTGGATGGATGTGAGTGGTGAAGAGGTGATGGGGAAGAGTGATAGAGGTGATTGGTGAATGATGTTTGGGGAAGAGTGTTATGAAAAGGTGTGAGAGAGAGGGAGAAGGTAGGTGGGGATCCTGTGGGGTCCACAGATCTTGAGGTGATCCTGTGGGGTCTATAGATCCTGAGGTGATCCTGTGGGGTACACAGATCCTGAGGTGTAGAGGATTAATCATCCCTGCACCATTTAGGCATGTAAAACGCCCTCTGCATGCAATCCTGGCATTTAACGCCAGGCTGATGCTTGTTTCTGGCGTTGAACGCCACTTTGCTGCTTGTTTCTGGCGTTTAACGCCAGCTTTCCTTAGGGTGCAATTCTGGCGTTTAAACACCAGACTACTGCTTGTTTCTGGCGTTCAACGCCAGCTTCATGCTCTGTTCTGGCATTAAATGCCAGTAAGCTCTTCCTCCAAGGTATGCTTTTTCTTCTGCTGTTTTTGATTCTGTTTTAATTTTTGCAATTGTTTTGTGACTCCACATGATCATAAACCTAATAAAACATAAAAGAACAATAGAAATATAGATAAATAAAAATTGGGTTACCTCCCAATAAGTGCTTCTTTAATGTCAATAGCTTGACAGTGAGCTCTCATGGAGCTTCACGGATGTTCAGAGCATTGTTGGGACCTCCCAACACCAAACTTAGAGTTTGAATGTGGGGGTTCAACACCAAACTTAGAGTTTGGTTGTGGCCTCCTAACACCAAACTTAGAGTTTGATTGTGGGGGCTTTGTTTGACTCTGTATTGAGAGAAGCTTATCGTGCCTCTTTTCCATGGTTGCAGAGGAAGATCCTTGAGCTTTAAACACAAGGTAGTCCCCATTCAATTAGAGGACTAGCTCTCCTCTATCAACATCAATCACAGCTCCTGTTATGGCTAGGAAGGGTCTTCCAAGGATGATGCATTCATCCTCATCCTTCCCAGTGTCTAGGATTATGAAACCAGCAGGGATGAAAAAGGCCTTTAACCTTCACTAACACGTCCTCTACCAATTCATAAGCTTGTTTTATTGACTTGTCTGCCATCTCTAATGAGATTCTTGTAGCTTGTACCTCAAAGATCCCCAGTTTCTCCATTACAGAGAGTGGTATAAGATTTATACCTGACCCCAGGTCACACAGAGCCTTCTCAAAGGTCATGGTGCCTATGGTACAGGGTATTAAGAATTTACCAGGATCTTGTTTCTTTTGAGGTAGAGTTTGCTGAACCCATGTATCTAGTTCACTAATGAGCAAGGGAGGTTCACCTTTTCAAGTCTCATTACCAAACAACTTAATTTCCAAACAACTTGGCATTCAGCTTCATGATGGCTCCTAGATATTGAGCAACTTGCTCTTCAGTTACATCTTCATCCTCTTCAGAGGAAGAATAGTTCTCAGAGCTCATGAATGGCAGAAGGAAGTTTAATGGAATCTCTATGGTCTCTATATGAGCCTCAGATTCCTTTAGGTCCTCAATAGGGAACTTCTTTCTGTCTGGAGGACGTCCCATGAGGTCTTCCTGATTGGGATTCACGTCCTCCCCTTCCTCTTTGAATTCGGCCATTTTGATTATATCAATGGCCTTGCACTCTCTTTTTGGAGGACCTTGTTTCATTCATGAAACTTAGAGTGACCTTAGATAGATCAGAGACTATGTTTGCTAAGCTAGAGGGACTCTGCTCAGAATTCTCTGTCTGTTGCTGAGAAGATGATGGAAAAGGCTTGCTATTGCTAAAACTGTTTCTTCCACCATTATTAAAGCCTTGTTGAGGCTTTTGTTGATCCTTCCATGAGAAATTTGGATGATTCTCCATGAGGAATTATAGGTGTTTCCATAGGCTTCACCCATGTAATTCACCTTTGCCATTGCAGGGTTCTCAGGATCATAAGCTTCTTCTTCAGAAGATGCTTCTTTAGTACTGTTGGATGCATTTTGCCATCCATTCACTCTGAAAAATCATGTTGACTTGCTGAGTTAACTTTTTGTTTTGAGCCAATATGGTATTCAGAGCATCAATTTCAAGAACTCCCCTCTTTTGAGGCGTCCTATTATTCATAGGATTCCTCTCAGAGGTGTACATGAATTGGTTATTTACAACCATGTCAATAAGTTCTTGAGCTTCTGCAGGCATTTTATTTAAGTGAATGGATCCACCTGCAAAATGGTCCAATGACATCTTAGAAAGCTCAGATAGACCATCATAGAATATATCTAAAATGGTCCACTCTGAAAGCATGCCAGAAGGACACTTTTTGGTCAACTGCTTGTATCTTTCCCAAGCTTCATAGAGGGATTCACCATCTTTTTGCTTCAAGGTCTGAACATCCACTCTAAGCTTGCTCAGCTTTTGAGGAGGAAAGAACTTGGCCAAGAAGGCCGTGACCAGCTTATCCCAAAAGTCCAGGCTATCTTTAGGTTGTGAGTCCAACCATATTCTAGCTCTGTCTCTCATAGCAAAAGGAAAAAGCATAAGCCTGTAGACTTCAGGATCTACTCCATCAGTCTTAACAGTATCACAAATTTGCAAGAACTCAATTAAAAATTGGTAGGGATCTTCTGATGGAAGTCCACGAAACTTGCAGTTCTGTTGCATTAGAGCAACTAGTTGAGGCTTCAGCTCAAAATTGTTTGCTCCAATGGCAGGGATTGAGATGTTTCTTCCATAAAAATTGGAAGTAGGTGTAGTATAATCACCAAGCATCCTCCTTGCACCTCCACCATTGTTATTGGGTTCGGCCATGCCTCTTTCTTTTTCAAGATTCTCTGTAAGGTTTTCTCTGGATTGTTGTGCTTTAGCTTCTCTTAGCTTCTTCTTCAGAGTCCTTTCAGGTTCAGGATCTGCTTTAACAAGAATGTCCTTTTCCTTGCTCCTGCTCATATGAAGAAGAAGAAAACAGAAAAGGAAGAGGAATCCTCTATGTCACAGTATAGAGATTCCTTTATGTGAGTAGAAGAAGAAAAGAATAGAAGAAGGATGAGAAAAATTCGAACATAGAGGAGAAGAGAGGGTTCAAATTTTTAGATGAAGAGAAGAGTTAGTAAATAAATAAATAAATATAAGGAGATGAGAGAGAGGAGTTTTCAAAAATTATTTTTGAAAAATGGTTAGTGATTTTTGAAAATTTGAAGAAGAAATAAAATTAAAATTAAAATTTGAAATAATTAGTTAATTAAAAGAATTTTGAAAAAGGGTGAGGAATTTTCGAAAATTAGAAAGAGAAAAGTGGTTAGGTGGTTTCGAAAAAGATAAGAAACAAACAAAAAGTCAATTAGTTAGTTGAAAAAGATTTGAAAATCAATTTTGAAAAGATAAGAAGTTGGAAAAGATTTTGAAATTGATTTTGAAAAAGATATGATTTGAAAAAGATATTTTGAAAAGATATGCGAAAAAAATGAAAAAGATTTTATTTTTGAAAAAGATTTTGAAAAGATAAGATTTTTAAAATTGAAATCTTGACTTGACAAACAAGAAACAACTTATTTTAAAATTTTTTGACTAAGTCAACCCAAAGATTTCGAAATTTATGAGAGAAATAAGGAAAATATATTTTTTTTATTTTTGAATGATGAGAGAAAAAAAAAACAAAAATGACTCACAACATGAAAATTATGAATCAAAACACATGATGCATGCAAGAACACTATGAATGTCAAGATGAACACCAAGAACATTTTGAAGATCAAGATGAACATCAAGACTTATTTTTGAAAAATTTTCAAGACAAGAAAAACATGCAAGACACCAAACTTAGAAATGTTTCATGCTTAGACACTATGAATGCAAAAATGCATATGAAAAACAACAAAAGACACAAAACAAGAAAATACGAAGATCAAACAAGAAGACTTACCAAGAACAACTTAAAGATCATGAAGAACACCATGCATGAATTTTTCGAAAAAATGCATAAATTTTTAAAAAAACATGCAATTGACACCAAACTTAAAAATTGACACTAGACTAAAACAAGAAACATAAAATAATTTTTTATTTTATAATTTTATTAATTTTTTTGGATTTTTTCGAAAATTATTTTTTTGGAAAAACGCAAACAAAGAAAAATTTTTTGAAAAGTTTTTGAAAAGTTTTTGAAAAGAAAAGTACCTAATCTGAGCAACAAGATGAACCGTCAGTTGTCCAAACTCGAACAATCCTCAGCAAAGGCGCCATAAACTTGGTGCACGACATTGTGATCATCAACAATGGCACCAATAGACTTGGAGCTCTCAAACGTGAATCACCTTTTGTCACAACTTCGCACAACTAACCAGCAAGTGCACTGGGTCGTCCAAGTAATACCTTACGTGAGTAAGGGTCGATCCCACGGAGATTGTCGGTATGAAGCAAGCTATGGTCATCTTGTAATTCTCAGTCAGGCGGATAATAATAGTTATGATGGTTTTTGAATATGAAGATAAATAAAGCATAAAATAGAGATAGAGATACTTATGTAATTCATTGGTGAGAATTTCAGATAAGTGTATGGAGATGCATTGTTCCTATTGAATCTCTGCCTTCCTACTGCCTTCATCCAATCCTTCATACTCCTTTCCATGGCAAGCTGTATGTAGGGCGTCACCATTGTTAATGGCAACTTCTCATCCTCTCAGTGAAAATGGTCCAAATGCTCTGTCACAGCACGACTAATCATCTGTCGGTTCTCGATCATGTTGGAATAGAATCCAGTGATTTTTTTGCGTTTGTCACTACGCCCAACACTCACGAGATTGAAGCTCGTCACAGTCATCCCATCTCAGATCCTACTCGGAATACCACAGACAAGGTTTAGACTTTCCGGATCTTAGGAATGGCCGCCAATAATTCTAGCTTATACCACGAAGACTCCGGAGGCTAAGAGATACGCACTCGATCTAAGGTAGAACAGGAGTGGTTGTTAGGCACGTGTTCATAGGTGAGAATGATGATGAGTGACACGGATAATCACATTCATCATGTTGAAGTGCAGCGGATATCTTAGAATAAGAATAAGTTGAATTGAATAGAAGAACAATAGTAATTGCGTTAATACTCGAGGAACAGCAGAGCTCCACACCTTAATCTATGGTGTGTAGAAACTCCACCGTTGAAAATACATAAGTGATAAAGGTCCAGGCATGGCCGAATGGCCAGCCCCAAAGTCTAAGAACTAAACGTCCAAAGATAGATACCAAGATGTCTAATACAATAGTAAAAAGTTCTATTTAAACTAGTTATTAGGGTTTACAGAAATAAGTCTTAGTGCAGAAATCTACTTTCGGGGCCCACTTTGGTGTGTGCTTGGGCTGAGCTTGAGCTTTAGACATGTAGAGGATTCTCTTGGAGTTAAACTCCAGGTTGTAGCATGTTTTTGGCGTTTAACTCTGGTTTGTGACGTGTTTTTGGCGTTTTACTCCATAATACAGCATGGAACTGGCATTGAACGCCAGTTTGCGTCATCTAAACTCGAATAAAGTATGGACTATTATATATTGCTGGAAAGCCCTGGATGTCTACTTTCCAACGCAATTGAGAGAGCGCCATTTGGAGTTCTGTAGCTCCAGAAAATGTATTTCGAGTACAGGGAGGTCAGAATCCAACAGCATCAGCAGTCCTTTTTCAGCTTGAATCAAATTTTTGCTTAGGTCCCTCAATTTCAGCCAGAAAATACCTGAAATCATCAAAAAACACACAAACTCATAGTAAAGTCTAGAAATGTGAATTTTGCATAAAAAATAATAAAAACATCCCTAAAAGTAGCTAGATCCTACTAAAAATTACATAAAAACAATGCCAAAAAGCGTATAAATTATCCGCTCATCATGGTTCATCTTGGTCATAGTATGGAGGAGGTGGTTCTTGAAAGTGGTGATGTTGGGATGGTGGTGGCTCTATGTATGGTTCATATGGCTCATATGGTTGTTGGTATGGTGGGTAAGGATTAAGGTCATATGAAGGTGGTTGGTGAAAAGGGGCTTGTGAGTATGGTTGAGGGTTATGTAGAGGGTATGGCTCATAGGTATATAGTGGTGGTTCTTGAAAGTCACAAGAAAATTCACCATAGCCATTGGATTGGTATGCATCATAGAATGGCTCTTGCTCATAGTGCATTGGTTGGGGTTGTTGCCAAGAAGATTGGTTATATGCATATGGCTCCTCCCACCTTTGATTGTTCCACCCTTGATGCATCTCTTTATTGTAACCTCCACTTCCTACAACATAGTGAGAACCAAACTCATAGCCAAAGTGAGAATTTATGGTAGCAAGAAAACATAAAAACAAAAACTAGTAAGAAATAAAGGGAACAAACTCCTAAAACTACCAAAAACTAACAAAGAAGCAAAAGGCAAACATATTCACAATATTTACATATATACAATAACCAAAAACATAACAACATTGCAATTCCTTGGCAACGGCGCTATTTTGATGAATGGAAATTGTCGTGGTAAAGAATTTTACTAATGAAATCTCGTCGTAAGCATAGTTCTAAACCAACAAACAATCTTCCTCAATCAAACATTTGGTTGTCACAAGTACAAACCCCTATAAAAATAACCGAAGTATTCAAACCTCGGGTCGTTCTCCCTAGGAATTGCAATAAAGTGTTCTTCTTATTGGCTATGAGGTATACTTTGGGGTTTTGAGATAATAAACAAGAAATATAAATGGCAAAGGAAATCAAATGACAAAAAGAAGTCTTGGCAAGGTTTGGTGGTGAAGGGTCTCTATCCTTATCACTAACCACAACATGATAATTGCAAGGATTAATCCCATTAAGTCATCCTCTAACAAGTAAAGGAAAGTCAAATGAGCTATATCAATCCAAGTCCATAAGTCCTAGCCACTCACTAATTGAATTAATGAAAGCTAGAGTCAATGACTACCAATCATCAATCACTTGGACATTAGTGACTCAAGAATTCCTAAGTTACCTTCCCAAGCCAAGAGCATTAAAATCTACTTTAACATCCTTTTAAGCATTTTATCAAACACTTGGAAGGCATAAAAGGAAAGCATAGTAAATTGACAACAAGAATGAATTCTAACAACAATTAATTGCAAAGAATTAACAATAACAATCAAGGAAAACACAATTAACATGAATTACCTCAAATTGCATTAAAAGAAAATAAAAGGAACAAGAGTAGATCCACAACATAGTATAGAAACAAAATAGGGGAAATTGCAACTAGAGAATAGAAGAACAAGATGTAGCAACATAGAATTGAAAGGTAGAAGTAGATGAAAGCAAAGATGAAAACCTAGATCTTAGAAATTCTAATCTAAACTTAATCCTAATTCTAGAGAGAAGAGAGAGCTTCTCTCTCTAGAAACTAACTCTAACTAAAACTAACTAAAACTAATTAGTAACTAACTAGTCCATCCCTCTTCAATCCTTGGGTGAAATAGCTTCAGAAATGAGTTAGATTTGGGCCTGGGAAGCCCAGAATTCGCCTCCAGTGTTTTGCCTTTAAGTGAGTCACGTACGAGCATCGACGCGTATGCGCCATGATGCGTACGCGTCGCTTGGAATTTTGCTTCCACGCATACGCGTTGCCATGCGACTTCAATTCTACGCGTGCGCGTTAGCTGCGCTTGTGCGTCGATGAGTTTATCCCAAATCCTTGATTTTCCATGATTTCTCCACTTGCATGCTTTTCCTCTTCATCCATTTGATCCATTCCTAACCTTTCCATCTTCAATTCACTAACAAACATATCAAGGCATCTAGTAGAATCAAAGGTGAATTAATATTGACACATTAAAGGTCTAAAAAGCATGTTTTCACACTTAAGCACAAATTAGGAGACAATCATGAAACCATGCTATTTCCTTGGATAAATGTGGGTAAAAGGTCATAAAATACTCCAAATTAAGCATAAGATAAACCCTAAAAATGGGGTTTATCAGTACCTACACATCCCTTATGCGTACGCCTGACTTGCAGCACATGATTTACTTAAATAAACACGTGGGTCACGATTTTAGGCCAATTTTCGGCCTAATCGAACTTATTTGAAGAATTTGAAGGCAAGACCAAGGGAAGATCAACCAAGTAGTCATAGGATAGTTTTTAACCATGTTTTAGGATAGATTTCTAGAGAGAGAAGCTCTCTCTTCTCTCTAGAATTTATGGTAGTTTTAGGTTAAATTCTCTTAGATGAAGATTTTAATTCTTGTTCTTATGTAGTTCTCTTTACATTTTCTTGTTCTATTATCTCAATTTGGCTAGTTTCTCTTGTTAGTTTCTTTATTTTGCCTATTTTAGTTTATAAACAATTGTTGAATTTCACTTCCATTTGATGGAATTTTATGTTTTCATGTCCTTTGATGTTTTCTTTAGTTGCTATTATTGTTATCTTGTTTTGGTAGTTTTTAGATGTTATCATTCTTGCAATTTTACCATGTTTTACTTTTATGCCTTCCAAGTATTTTTGAAAATGCTTTGTTTAGTTTTAGAGTAGATTTTTTGTATTCTCGGCTTGGGTCGGTAACTTGGGTGACTTTAAGTCCTAATGTTCAAGTTGATTGATAATTTAGAGATCTTAATTAGTCTTGTTTTCATTGACGCTAATCTTTTGCTAATTCAATTAGTAAATTGGTTAGGAATTATGGATTAGGATTAATTAAACCCATTTGACTTTCCTCCGATGATGGCGATGACGAAGTGAGCTTGCTCTTTGCAATTATCATATTGTGGTTAGTAATAAGGAAAGTGATCCTTAACCATCAACCATTGCCAATATCTCTTTACAATTGAGTTTCCTTTCCATTGCTTTAATTGCTTTTAGTTTAATTCCTTGCATGCTCATTTGATTTCTTGCTTTTTCATTCCGTGTTTATTGCTATTAACCCCCGATTTTTCTCATAGCCAATAATTGAGCACTTGATTGCTATTCCTAGGGAGAACAACCCGGGATACTACTCCTGGTTATTTTGATTTGAATTGTGATAAACTTTTTAAACTTTGATATATGTCATTTGTTGGTTTAGAACTATACTTGCAATGCAATTCCTTTTGTGAAAATTTTAAACCGACGTTTGGCTCGCATTAAGTTTTTGGCGCCATTGCCAGGGAATTGTAATGGTATTATATTATTGACTATTGTGAATATCTGAATATTGTGAATAAATTACTTTTTAGTTATTTATTGGTTTTTTGCTAGTAGTTAGGAGTTTATTTTTTTCTTTGTTTTTTGATATTTTTTGTTTTGATTTTCTCTCTTCTTCTGAATTCTCATCCTTTGGCTTTAGGTATGGTTGTAGAAGTTTTGTAGGAAATGGAAATTTCGATGATGGTTTTCAATAAGGAAGGGATTATCACTTGAGAGATGAGTCACATACATATAGACAATCTTCATAGAAATCTCATCCTCTACCCCGCTACGATCATAATTCTCCCTACAGTGCATACCCATCCAATGGATATGGTGGTCCTTGCTATGATTATAAACCTCAACCACCATATTCATATGACTGTCATCCTCAGCATTATCCTCAACCACAATACTCTCAAGTCCCATTCCACCACCAAGTACCTTCATGCGATCCAAGTTCCTATCTATATCACAACCAACCTTATGAACCTTGCCAACAACCTTGTGAGCCTCATGTATAACCATACTTTGAACCACTCCAAAACTAATATCAATACTCCTATAACCCTTTTGAACCATTACCCCCATATACACTACCCTATATTCTCACCCTTATGAACCCTCCTATTCACCACAACCTTCCACAGATGATACTCTTCATTCCTTCCTTCAAGAACAAATAGAGGCAAGAAAGGAGAAGCAAGAATCCGTCAAGCGATCCAATACAATCATGGCTTCCCTAGTCGATGCTCTAGCCCGATTGAACTCAACACATTCTTGGAATAATCCAAGAACATCCATGGTGAATGTGTAAAGTCCACTTCAATTGAAGCATGTGGAGTGGAAGAGAACTTAGAGCTTCAGCACGATAAATTCTCCTTTATTCCACAATCATTAATGGAAGAAACTCATCAATTATTGATCGAAGAACAAAAAGAGTTTCTCCTAGAGAAAGAGGAATTCCAAAAGATACAATATAACTACATGGCTACTATAGCCGAAAGCTTAGCTCGTTTAGCCTCACAACGCTCTTGCAACAATAAAAGAACTCACATAGTAGATATAAAGACATAGTTTTAACCAAAGAGTGTACCATAGAGAAAAGATTGGAGCCTCATATGGAAGAAGATGGGTTGATGAGTGAAACTCAAAAAGCAGAGGATGTTGAAGAGGAGAGATTGAAGGATTCATTTCTAAAAGGTGAAAATGTTCAATGCGTTGAATCAGAATGAGTAATTGAAAGGTTAGAAAGAGTTGAGCAAGTGATAAACTCCATTATTGAGGATGATTCCATGTCAAGCAGTGATCTCACGGAGTTTGTTGAGCCTTTTTCCGTTAGATTTGAAAGTGATGTTGTGGAGAACTATGCACAACCTCGAAAACATGTTTTAAGTAATGAAAATGATTCAGAAGAAGTTGAAAATCAAAGAATCAAATTTGAAGAAGCTTGCCAAGAGGTAGAGGTTGTCAAATAAGAGTCAAAGGGAGAGGGGACAACCATAGCATATCCATTGGATATCTCCCTTGCTAAGTCACTATCCATATTACAAGTTGAGTGGGAAATCATTTCATTCTTTAATTTTCTTGTCCCATATCAATATGCTTTGTTAGAAAAAGATGGTCAACTTAGACCTCTTTGTAGGTTGGTGAGTAAGAAAGAGTTGGATATTAGTTGGCAACTAGAATCAAAGTACATGGTAGAAAAAGCTCAAACTTTGGAGTCTGAAGGTGGAGTAAAGCAAAATTCAATGGATTCCGAAGGAGGATTTTGAGCTTTGAAGAGAATTCAAAAGTTTTGTCACCCGAATGGAAACTTGAAGATCAACAAGGAAGGGTGTTGACAAACAAAGTTTGGGATCCTAGGACACAATGTGAGAATCAACAATCTTGGGGTCTTACTACTTGTTTGGTATTTCTTGAGAGTTTGGTGTACATGATTTAGGATCCCAGTGGATATTGAAAATGCAAGAATTGGTGGGGACACAAAGAGGAACTCAAGCATAAGCCGCCATAACAAGAGCGTCCCTAATTGTCCAACTTAAGGACTTTAGAGAAAAGTGATAGGTGAGAGACACTCCACTATAGTAACATCTTTTCCTTCTTTCTTTTGTATATAGTGGTAAATAATTTTAATTTCCATTGTTAGATAGATTTGTTAGTTTTGACTGATAGTTTTGCTTGTTTAATAAGGTTTGGTATTGTTTTTGTAACTTGTTGGGTGTTTGGAATGCTTAGTTTGGTACAAAATTTTGAAAAAAAAAATAAAACAGAGCACTAATCATGCGTGCGCACAACCCACACATTTTCGTAAAATCATGTGTACGCATATGAGATGCGTACGTGACGAGCGGATTTTCTGTCGGTAAAGAATTTCACAAATAAATTCTCGTTGCAAGTATAGCTTCTTAACCAGTAAAGAATCCTTTGTACAAAAGTTTTGGTTGTCACAAGTAACAAAACCCAATAAAATTTATAACCGAAGTATTCAAGAAATTGCAGGGAAGTGTATTTATTATTGGTTATGAGTTTTCTAGAAAATTTAGAGTTTGGGCAATGGGCACAAGCATATGATTGTAAATTAAAGCAATGAAAATTAAAAGAGATTTATATTATTCTAGATAAACAGAAATCCTTGAATGGGGGAATGATTAAATGGAAGTTTTATCCTTGTTGGAATTTTCTCAAGTGTAGTATCAAAAGGTTGTTATTTTCACTTAGTTAACCCTTACTAAATAAAGGAAAGTCAAGTGATTGAGCTAACTCTTATTCATAAATCCTAGTCCTCTCCCTTAGGAAGGTCTAGCGTTAGTAAATACAGAATTACCCAACAACTTCTAATTTAACTAATCACTTAAGCATTCCAACTCAAGTGTCTCCTTTTAATCAACCCCCAAGTCAAGTTGGGAGTCTACTCTGTAATCATGCATACTATCTTTCTTGTTGGGAGTTTGGAATAGAAAAGAGACATGATAATGGAAATAAAATTGAAAGCAATTAAATAAATAATAAAATTGAGAAGAAACAAATTAAATTAGAAGAGAAATCAAATTAAAGGAACATTGAACCTGGAATTGAGAAGAAGCAATCCTAAAATTAAGAGAAATCCTAAATCCTAAGAGAGAGGACAGAGCCTCTCTCTCTAAAAACTACATTTAAAACCTAAAAATTGTGAATATGAAAGTTATTTTTAATGATTGGATGCATTCCCCCACTTTATAACCTCTAATCTGTGTTTTCTGAGCCGAAAATGGGTAAAAAACAGTCCAGAAATCGCCTCCAGTAATTTCTGATACGTCCAGCACGCGGCAAATTCACACGTACGCGTCGTCTACGTGCACGCGTGGATTGCATTTTTTCCAGGTCACGTGTCCGCGTGATCCATGCGTGCGCATCACTTATATTCAGGGCAGCTATATCAAATTATATACTGTTGCAAAGCTCCAGATGTTAGCTTTCCAATGCTACTAAAACTGCCTCATTTAGATCTTTGTAGCTCAAGTTATGACCGTTTGAGTGCGAAGAGGTCAGGCTGGACAGCTTTAGCAGTTCCTTCAGTTTCTTGTATTCCTTCCACTTTTGCATGCTTCCTATCCATCCTCCAAGCCATTCCTACCTTGTAATCCCTGAAATCACTTAACGCACATATCACGGCATCGAATGATAATAAGAGAGGATTAATATTAGCAAATATAAGGCCAAAGAAGTATGTTTTCAATTATAACTTAAAATCAGGAAGGAAAATATAAAACATGCGAATTGTATGAATAAGTGTGAGAATAATTGATAAAATCCACTAGATTAAGCATAGGATAACCCCTAAAAATGGGTTTGTCAACCTCCCCACACTTAAACATTAGCATGCCCTCATGCTAAGCTCAAGAGAACTAAAAGAGTGAAGAGGAATTGTATGAAATATGAAATGCAACCTATTTATATAAATGCAACTAAATGCAAAATGTTTATACCTACTTGGTGAAAAGTAAATAAACCTTTTAAGAACAAATATGAACTGAATTTCACTAATTCGAATCATAAAAATAAAGTACAAATAGACTTGCAGGAAGAAAATAACTCATGAAAGCCGGGAACAAGGAATCGAGCATCGAACCCTCACTAGAAGTGTATGCACTCTAATCGCTCAGGTGTTTAAGGTTTGATCTCTCAATTCTCTACTAATCTTGCTTTCTAAGGTTTGCTTTTATTCTACCAATCAACAAAGAATTAATGCACAGATACACATATCAAGAGGTCTTTTAAGGGTTGTAATGGGGTTAGGGTCAAGGTATGATTGTATTTTAGGCCAAGTGGACTAAAATCTAAATCCTTAATTAACTTAAACTTTTCCCACCTAACTTAAGACAATCCATGTAATCACAATACAAAACCTAACTATCCATTAACCATGTTTTCCACATATTCATGCATCCGAATTTGAGTGCAACTCATATGCATTACTTTCACCATTTACTTTGGGGCGTTTTGTCCCCTTTTATTATTTTCTCTTTTGCTTTTTATTTTTTCCCTTTTTTTCTTTTCTACATTTTATTTTTTTCTTTTGTTTTTCTTAATGCATATGATTAAGATATTAAATGCATGAACATGTCCTCAACATTTTTCACATTTTCACACAAGTCTAACATACTCAATTCCCAAACCAAACGTTTCCAAACCCACTTTTCCCACACTTAATTCATGAGCACTTTCACTAGTCTAAGCTAATCAAGGATTCAAATTAAGCACATTATTATTTTTCACTTAGAGTTAGTAATAAGCTAAAGTAAAGAATAAAAGGGATAAAATAGGCTCAAATTGGGTTGCAAAGGATAATGAAAGGTTAAGGCCATATGGGTATGTAAGCTAAGTGAAACAAGGCCTCAATCATATAAGTATATGCATACATTAAGCCATGAAAATATAGAATCAAGCAAGATATAGATCACAATTTTAGAGAGAACAACACATGCCAAAAATAAAATATTGGTTGATAAAATGTAACCAATCAAATAGGCTCAAAATCTCACGGGTTTTGTATGTTCGAGCTCTAAACCATGTTCCAAAATAAAATTTCTTCAAACAAGTAACACAAAAATTTTAATTCAAATTAGTGAAATGCTATAAAACCTTTCTTGAAAAAGAAAATATTACTTCAACCAAGTAGTAGCTAAATACACAAAATCAAACAAATATGCAAACAAACATGCAAATGCAACAATTAACAATGAAAATAAAGCATTGGTGTTGAAATAGGAAATGGCTAACCCATGGAAGTCGGTATCAACCTCCCCACACTTAAAGATTGCACCGTCCTCGGTGCATGCTTGGATGTGCAAGTGGACGGGTTGCTCTAACTGACACTTTTCTCTCCAAAGAATGTGCAGATGGACTTGTCTGTTGCCCCATGTAAGAGTTTTCTATTTCCCTTTCGCGGTGGCCATCCTGAAAGAAAAGGAAAAGAAGAAAAGTATCCCAAAAACAAGGATAGGAAACAAATAAAATATGGGTGGATTAATGCCAAATAATGAGGGTCTCAATTACATGGTAGCTACAACATGCAAGTGAGAAAATAGTAGAGGCACATGGCATATCAACAGTGCAAAAAGTTACAACAAGGGGAGAGAGTGTGGGTAATGCAAGATAGTATAAGTGCATATCAATGCAAAAGGAATACCAGTATTATAAAAATTAGCATTGGCTTATGAATAATAATACTCAATCAGAATAAAATAAGTCATGAAGCGCCAGAATAATGCAAGAAAAGATGCAACAGTTGAATGAGAAAATTTTAACACCAATTGAAAAATAATAAATTTAGAAAAGAAAATAAAAATATGCACAAAATTAAAATGTAATGAATGAAAGTATGCAAATAAATTAAGTAAAATAGGATGAGAGCGAAGAAGGATGAGAAGTTCAAGAGATGAAGTAAGAAAGAAAGAAGAAAGAAGAAAAGATAGAAGAAATTAGGATTAGAAAAGAAAAGATAAGATAAGTGTCAGTGCAGGGATCTGGTGGTGTTACGCGAGTGACGCGCACGCGTACTCCACGCGTATGCGTGGGTTGCGCAAATGGGGAGACGACGCATCGGCGTCGGTCACGCGTACGCGTGACCAAGCTTGTGCTACTCGCGCGAAGGCAGCCTTGCGCGCGCACAACTCTCTGTTTGTATCGGGATTTGTGCCAAAATAGCATATGACGCGTGTGCGTCAGTGATGCGTACGCGTGAGTGGTCAGAATTTGAAAATGGCGCGCACGCGTCAGGGACGCGTACGCGTGGGTGAATTTGTGCCTTGGGCATAGTGCCCGCACCTGGCCAGCACAACTTTCAGCCTGACACCTCTTTACGCCGATTTTCCTAGATCACGCGTGCGCATCATTGACGCGTACGCGTCAAGTGCCAAATTCTCAGATGACGCGTACGCGTGAAGGACGCGAATGCGTGGTGATGCTTGTGCGATTGGCACACTTTCTACACTATTTCCACGCAACTTTCTGTTCATTTTTTATGCAATATGCAGATGAAGATGAAAACTATATGTACTAATAATGAGAAGAGTCACTTAAAAAGAAAACTTAAGAAGAGAGAAAAGAACGATCATACCATGGTGGGTTGTCTCCCACCTAGCTCTTTTAGTTAAAGTCCTTAAGTTGGACATTTGGTGAGCTCTTTGTCAGGCAGCCTATGCTTGAACTCGTCCAGGAATCCCCACCAATGTTTGCAATTCCAAAAGCCTCCGGGGTCCCAAACTAGGTGCATAAAGCCTTCAAGCAAGTCAAAGCAGGTGACAAGGCCCCAAGAGTGATGACTGTTGGAATGAATTCCGGGGTCCCAAACCTTGCTTTTACACCCGTCTTCTTGTGGGTCACCATTATTGCATCCGAGTGGCTTGCAATTTGAATTCTCACAAATACATCCAAACAACCTTCTAAACCTATTCAGTTGAGCTCTACACCAATCTAATTGATTTTATTTCCATTGACGCTAGTCTTTCACTAAGTAATTAGTGAGTTGACTAGGACTTATGGATTGAGATCAATTACACCCTTTTGACTAATTCTCAAGGAGGATTGACTAGTTTAGGTTGATTCCACACAATTGCCATGTTTGTGGTCCACAACTAGGATAGGAATCCCTAATTACCCAATTCTTGCCACGAGTCCTTTTTAGCATTTAATTTCCATTTCCATTGCTTTTAATTGCTTTCCTTTTAATTCCTTGCATGCTTATTTACCTTCCTACTATTTACATTACTTGCTCTTTCTTGCATTCCCAATCCCCCATGCTCTCTCATAGCCAATAAATGTACACTTAATTACAACTCCTAGGGAAGACGACCCGAGGTTTAAGTACTCTCGGTTAATTAGAATTTGTAAACATTTAATTAAGAGAATTCATTGTTGGTTTGGACTACGCTACTAACGAATTGATTCTTGTCTTTGATTGATTCCAAACCATACAAAAAGTTCTCTTGTCAAATTTGGTGACGTTGCCGGAGAGTTGCAATGGTGTAAAATTATTGGCTATTGTAAATATGTTTATATGTAAATAGTTTACTTTTTGGTTATCTTTTATTTTTGTTGATGGTTAGGATTGGAATCCCGGAGGACATTGGATATTCTAGCATTGGTGGAGAAGTCAAGCACAAGCTACCATAGTAAGGGCTCTCCCAATTGTCTAACTTGAAGACATTAAATAAAAGTGTTTGGTAACATTGTTCATACTCTTCTCTTTTTGTATATATTTTAGTTTATTGCATGTTTGTTTGGTTGGTTAGCTTAGAATTAGTTAAATTTTGATATCTGTAAGTTAATTTTGGTTTGAATCATGAATTTATGGGTTCTTGCATGTTTGGTGTTGAGATTTTGATTGAACTAAGGCTTGGTACCTTATTTCCTACATGTCACAAACTAATTCACTCACTCCTTCTAGTGAATACTACCTCATTCCAACACTCTATGCTTCCTTGTTTTTGTATTTACTTGTATAATCATCCTGTTTTTTTTTCATGGATGATGCACCATAAGCGGCAAGGGGAGCAGAAGGAAGAGCATGCAGCATCCGATTGATCCACCGCTGAAGGTGGCAATCCAAAGTCACCACCCCCTTGCTCACCTTTGATTGCACGAAGGACCATGCAAGCCTTTAAGTGTGGGGAGGTCGTCTCCGATCGGCAACCTTGGGTGACATACTCTAATCCCAAACACTCACCTTTTATCTTTCTTAGTTGTACATATTTTAGAGCTTTAATTGCATCTTTTCTTAGTTTATTGCATTTCCTTGCATACATATATAATAAGCTTAGTTAATTTTATCAAATTTTCTAAGAAAAATATTCTTGATAGGGCATTGATATCCTAATTGATTTGAGTTGAAATCTTTTGAAACTTGCATGATTTATATATTGTGGAACATGGTTTTGAGCTAAGAACACATAAGCATACGAGTTTTGAGCCTCATTATGTGGTTGCATCATATAACCACTATTTTCATTCTTATGTGTGTTATTCTCTTTTTATGATTGCAATCTTGGATTTGTTTGATTCTTTATGTCCATTGTTTGATGTATATATGCATGTACATGATTGATGCCATCATTTTATTTAGCTCACTTACCCAAAAAGCCTACCTTTTTATCTTCCCTTGTTAACCAACTTTAAGCCTATGATTAATCCCCTCTTATTCTTAATTTTAGCACATTATTAGCCTTACAGCGAAAAATAATAAATGTCCTTTATTTGGATCTTTGATTAGCTTAGGCTAGTGAGAGTGTGTATCATCTAAGTGTGGGGAAGTTTGAAAACTTTAGTTGAGGTAAAAGTGGATTTTTTATACTTGTGGAAAATCTCGGAAATTGGGTACATACTCATGCAAGAATTGCTTAAACCATGTGTATTGACACTTTTTGTATATATTTTAGTTTAAAAAAAAAGAAAGAAAAAAGAGTAAAAGAAAGTAATAAAAAGGGACAAAATGCCCCAAAGTAGAATAACAAGAACAATGCATATGAGATGTGAATTGAAATGGATGCATGAGTATGTGGAAAAGTGAGGAATGGGTAGCTAGGTTTACTTTAAATTGTATAGGTTATTATGAAGGTTAGGTGAGAGCTTAGGCTAATCAAAGATGCAAATATTAAGCTCACTTGACCATATATAACCTCACCTTTGCCCTAACCCCATTACAACCATGGAAAGTTCTCATGATACTTGTATGCATACATCAAATGATTGTTGATTGTTAGATAAGGAACAAATCTTAGAAAGCATGAGTAGAAGAGAATTGAGTGAACCAACCCTAAACACTTGAGCGGTTAGAGTTTAAACACATCCGGTGAGATTGCTCAAATTCTATGTTTCCGCCTTCTATTATTGCTTATCTTGCAAGTTATTAACTCTTTCCAATAACTCAAGTCAATTATGGATTTGAATTGCTTTAGCCCTTATGTGTATATATGTATTCTTGGAAATTGATTTATTTTGACTAAGTGGTTGCATTCATATAGGTAGATTGCATATAGGTAGTTTCCTTGCTTTGAATAAATGTTAATTCCCCTTCTCATCTTCCTTTGGTGTAGCATGAGGACATGCTATTGTTTAAGTGTGGGGATGCGATGAATCCACATTTTATGATATTTATTTGCTCTATTTGGGTGGATTTCATTGACTTTTCTTGCATTTATCCATTGAAATAGCATGCTTTTGTGAATTCTCCCTAGAATTGTGCTTAATTATGAAAACATGCTTTTTAGGCCTTAAAATAGCTAAAATTAATTCACTTTAATCCCATTAGGTGCCTTGATATATTTGTTGAGTGATTTCAGGTTTCCAAGGCAAGTATGGGATGGAAGAAGTGAAGAGAAAAGCATATAAAAGGGAGAAATCATGAAGAAAATGAAGTTTGGAAGTTGCTGCAAAGGTGCATACGCACAGTGATGCGTGCGTACGCACAACGGTGACTTTGTGCAAGGATGCGTATGCACGATGGAAATTTTGCGCAACTGTGTGTACACACAGTGGGTCGTGCATACGCACGCGTGCATATGCGTGAAGTCATTAATGCAAATCGCTGGAGGCGAATTCTGGGCCTCCAAAACGCAGTCTAACTCAATTTCTGAAGCTATTTAAGGCCAAAGTGAAGAGGAATGAAAGGGGGAGCACTTAGGTTTAGGTTTTTACATGTTTTTGTCTTAGTTTCTAGAGAGAGAAGCTCTCCACTCTCTCTAGAATTAGGGTTTTATTAGTTAATTTCTCTTTAATTTTAGTCTTTATTTCTTGTTTTAATGTAGCTTCCTTTATGTTTCTATGCTTTATTGTTTTTATCTTCTTCATCTCTTTTGTTATTTCTTCTTTTATGTCAATTTTCATGTTATGAACACTTTTGTTATTTTAATTCCAATTAATGCAATTTTATGTTTCCATGTCATTTATTGCTTTCTTTAGTTGTTCTTGTCATTTTCTTGCTTTTGGTATTTTAGACTTATTTTTAATGCAATTTAATGTTGTTTTATTTCCATGAACACCAAGTGTTTGATAAAATACTTGGCTTAGTTTTTACATAGTTTTTCTCCACTCTTGACTTGAAATTGTTGACTTTGATGATCCTTGAGTCATTGATGTCCATTCTTGTTTGATACATTAGAGTAGTTAGTTTATTTGGTCTCTATTAACTCTATGTGACCCCTAGTGTTGACATAGGACTTATGGATTGAAATCAACTATGCCTACTTGACTTATCCTTGATGTTAAGGTTGACTAAGTAGGATTAACTCTTCATAATCATCATATGTTTGTGGTCAATGTCTAGGATAGGTAACCTTAGCTCTCAATTACTTGCCAGGAGGTTTTCTTGCATTTGAAGTTTTTTTTCCTTGCATTTTATTGCTTTTGACTTTTATTGCTTTGATGTATACTTTCTTGCATGTTTAGTTTCCATACTCTTGGTTGAGAAATTGGATGTTTGGGTGAAATTGAGTTGTGGATGTCCATTCCGTATTGTGTGGGAATAGTTAATTGATTTGGTTTCCATTGACGCTAGTCTTTCACTAAGTAATTAGTGAGTTGACTAGGACTTATGGATTGAGATCAATTACACCCTTTTAACTAATTCTCAAGGAGGATTGACTAGTTTGGATTGATTCCACACAATTGCCATGTTTGTGGTCCACAACTAGGATAGGAATCTCTAATTACCCAATTCTTTCCAAGAGTCCTTTTAGCATTTAGTTTCTATTTCCATTGCTTTTAATTGCTTTCCTTTTAATTCCTTGCATGCTTATTTACTGGTGGACGAAATTGTGATCACTATTCTTTGATGTGCATTCACTGTAAAATTGTGGAATTTAGGTATTTGGCACGAGTGGACACAACTCCGTTCAACTGACCAGCAAGTGTACTGGGTCGTCCAAGTAATAAACCTTACGCGAGTAAGGGTCGATCCCACAGAGATTGTTGGTATGAAGCAAGCTATGGTCACCTTGTAGATCTCAGTTAGTGATTGGAATCATAGAGTCAAATGGAATTAAATTGGATAAATAAAATAAATAAAAGGGATAAGAATACTTATGCAGATTCATTGGTGAGAATTTCAGATAAGCATATGGAGATACTGTATGGCTCAAGGACGCCTACTCTCCTACTGCTTCAACTCAATCTTTCTTACTCCTTTCCATGGCAAGCTGTATGTAGGGCATCACCGTTGTCAATGGCTACATCCCATCCTCTCAGTGAAAACGTTCCTATGCTCTGTCACAGCACGGCTAATCATCTGTCGGTTCTCAATCAGGTTGGAATAGAATCCCTTGATTCTTTTGCGCTTGTCATCACGCCCAGCCTTCAGGAGTTTGAAGCACGTCACAGTCATTCAATCACAGAATCCTACTCGGAATACCATAGACAAGGTTTAGACTTTCCGGATCCTCATGAATGCCGCCATCTATCTAACTTATACCACGAAGATTCTGTTGGGGAATCTAAGAGATACACATTCAAGCTCTTGTTGCATGTAGAACGGAAGTGGTTGTCAATCACGTGCGTTCATAAGTGAGAATGATAATGAGGGTTACTTATCATCACATTCATCATGTTCTTGGGTACGAATGAATATCTTGGAATAAGAATAAGAGAGAATTGAATAGAAGACAGTAGAATTTCATTAATCCTTGAGGTACAGCAGAGCTCCACACCCTTAATCTATGGTGTGCAGAAACTCCACCGTTGAAAATACATAAGTAATAGGTTCAGGCATGGCCGAATGGCCAGCCCCCAAAAC
>NC_029778.3:68850120-68879681 GCF_000817695.3 Arachis duranensis
GGCTTAAAGTGGTCAAAAGATATCTAATACAATAGATAAATGTTCTATATATACTTAGACTAGCTCCTAGGGTTTACATGAGTAAGTGATTGATGCCTAAATCCACTTCCGGGGCCCACTTGGTGTATGTTTGGGCTGAGCTTGATCATTTCACGAGCTGAGGCTTTTCTTGGAGTTGAATTCCGAGTTATGACGTGTTTTGGGCGTTCAACTCCGGATCATGACGTTTTTCTGGCGTTTAACTCCAGACAGCAGCTTGTACTTGGCATTCAACGCCAAGTTACGTCGTCATTCTTCGAATAAAGTATGAACTATTATATATTTCCGGAAAGCTCTGGATGTCTACTTTCCAACGCCGTTGAGAACGCGCCAATTGGAGTTCTGTAGCTCCAGAAAATATATTTCGAGTGCAGGGAGGTCAGATTCCAACAGCATCAGCAGTCCTTTTGTCAGCCTTCTTCAGAGTTTTGCTCAAGTCCCTCAATTTCAGCCAGAATTTACCTGAAATCACAGAAAAACACACAAACTCATAGTAAAGTCCAGAAATGTGAATTTAACATAAAAACTAGTGAAAACATCCCTAAAAGTAGCTTAAACTTACTAAAAACTACCTAAAAACAATGCCAAAAAGCGTATAAATTATCCGCTCATCATTTACCTTCTTGCTATTTACATTACTTGCTCTTTCTTGCATTCCTAATCCCTCATGCTCTCTCATAGCCAATAAATGTACACTTAATTGCAGCTCCTAGGGAAGACGACCCGAGGTTTAAGTACTCTCGGTTAATTAGAATTTGTAAACATTTGATTAAGAGAATTCATTGTTGGTTTGGACTATGCTACTGACGAATTGATTATCGTCTTTGATTGATTCCAAACCATACAAAAAGTTCTCTTGTCAAATTTAGCGCCATTGTCGGGGAGTTTCAATGGTGTAAAGTTTTTGGCTATTGTAAATATGTTAATATGTAAATAGTTTGCTTTTTGGTTATCTTTTGTTTTTGTTGATGGTTAGGATTGGAATCCCGGAGGACATTGGATATTCTAGCATTGGTGGGAAAGTCAAGCACAAGCCACCATAGCAAGGGCTCTCCCAATTGTCTAACTTGAAGATATTAAATAAAAGTGTTTGGTAACATTGTTCCTACTCTTGTCTTTTTGTATATATTTTGGTTTATTGCATGTTTGTTTGGTTGGTTAGCTTAGAATTAGTTAAAATTTGATATTTGTAAGTTAATTTTGGTTTGGATCATGAATTTATGGGTTCTTGCATGTTTGGTGTTGATATTTTGATTGAACTAAGGCTTGGTATCTTAGAATTTTGAAGAAAAATTTTTGGAAAAAACAGGGCATGTGCGTGCGCACACACCTATGCGCATGCACGCAGCAACGAAAATTCACCTCCTGTGCGTACGCACCCATCTGTTCGTACGCACACAAGCTTTTATGCCTCTTGTTCGCAGTGCCAGCACGCCTTGTGCGCGTGCGTTCCCCTGTTTTCTGTGACCTGTGCGTGCGCACACACTCGTGCGTACGCACACATGCCCTTTTTCGCATTATCTGTGCGGCCGCACAAGCTTATGCATCCGCACGCCAACTTGTAACCATTCTGGTGGGGGCGTTGGAGAGTGGTTGCAAGTTGGCACAGCCTGTGTGTGTGAACCACTGCCCCTTATGCTCTTGTGCGCACGCACGGACCTGTGTGCCCGCGCACACATGATCCTTCCTCTAAAAAAAAAGGTCTTCTGTGCGTGTGCACACGATTGTGCGTACGCACACCTCTTGAGACCCTCTCTGCTCAGAGCGCTCGCACACTCTGTGCGAGTGCACACCTTCCCTGTTCCGCCTAGTGTGCATACACACACATACCTGTGTGTATCCACGCCCCTATTTCTCACCCCTACACTTATTTTCTTCTCTTCTCTAATTCTTCTCTTTTTTTCCCTTCTCCTCTCTTCTTTTCCTCTTCTAACCACCATTCACCACTATAATTCACCACCCATCAGGCTCACCTTTAGGTAGTTAGTTTGCTTGTTTGTTAGTTGTTTCTTTCTTTAGTTAATTAGTTTAATTTCCTGTTTTGGTGCTAAGTGTTGGATGATTGAGTTGATTGTTTGACTATGTTGAGATTTTGCTGTTGGAATATTGATATTGTTATTGCTATCATTGTTGGAAATTCAAATGCAAGAAGGATTTTGGCAAGGGTTGAGAGTCAAGGATAACTATCCTTGTCATCAACCACAAACATGGCAATTATGAAGAGTTAATCCTACTTCGTCAACCCCTAAACATTGGAGAAAGTTAAGTTGGCATAATTGATCTTAATCCACAAATCCTAACCAACTCACTAATTAGGCTTAGTGAAAGGATAACATTAGAGGAAACAAAATCAACTAATAACCCTAAATCACCAATCAATATTAGACATTGGTGCACGAAATTGAACTCGCACAACTTCACCGGCAAGTGTACTGGGTCGTCCAAGTAATATCTCAGATGAGTGAGGGTCGACCCCACGAGGATTGTTGTATTGAGCAAGCAGTGGTTATCCTACAGATCTTAGTCAGGAGAATAGAAAGATAGTGGTTATTGTTGGGCGTATAAATAAAATAACAAAGAAAACAGTAAAGAATTGATGTATAAATAATTAATGAGAAATCAGTTAAGGCTTTGGAGATGCTTTATCTTTTCAGATTAATACTTCTTATAGACTGCTTTAACAACGAATGATTCATTCTATGAAAAAGCTATAAGTGATTAACTCTTGTCCTCTCAGCAAGTTAATCTCCTAATCCACATCAAACGCCATTGTCAGTGGTCATTCAATGTGAACGAGGGTGAAACTCATGCAAATCATTCTCCTTTGATCCTACTCAAAACGCCACAGACAAGGTCAAATCTTCTGGATCGAAGAATAAAGCTCAATATTCTAGCCTTAGCGCCACAAAAACCTCATTACCCATAACTAATGAGATTATATGTCACATATCCCAATTAGCCCAGATAAACTATTTGTTTAAAAGATGTATTCTCAAGCTTTAACTCAATACTATCCAGGTCAATACTCGCAAGAACTCATGTAGAATAAGGGGACATACTTTCGTTCCACCCCAGATTCATTTAGATGAAGAACAACAATACATCATAGAATGAAATCAAACATATATTAAAATAGAGAAGTAATCATATTAATCCATAGGACAAGCAGAGCTCCTAATCTTAACCTAGGAGGTTTAGTTTCTCATAATTTACAGAGAAAACTTAGGCGTCTAATAATAAAAGATTGATCCTCTAAACCTAAGTGATCTCCTCTTTAAATTGGAGACGCTAACCCTAAAAGATATTAATTTAAAATTAAAAAGTACAAGGATAAACGAAACTAAGCTAAGGAGTGTGAAAATCCACTTTGGGCCCATTTTGGTCATGTGCTTCGTCCAAGCCTAGCGTTCAACTTGGAGAACTGGCGTTGAACGTTAGTTAGGGGGTGAATGCGCTGCTCCCTTGGTCCCTTGGTGGCATTCAATGCCAGTTTTGGGCGTTCAATGCTGGGCTTGGTCCTTCTTGAGCGTTGAACTCCAGATGTGGATGTTCAACGCCAATTATGGGCAGTGATCTGGAAAAGGAATATGGACTATTATATATTGCTGAAAAGCTCTAAAAGTTAGTTTTCCAACGCCATTGAGAACGTTTCAATTAGATCTTTGTAGCTCAAGATATGCTCGTTGGAATGCACAAAAGTCTGGATTTGACAATATCTGCTATCCTTTCTTCATCTCTGAACAAGACTTTGCCAATCTTGCTAATTTTGCCCAAAAACTCCTAAAATCATAGAAAAAACACAAAAACTTAAAGTATCATCGAAATATGAATTTTTTCACTAAATCATACTGAACTTAATAAAATATAAACAAAATACAAAGAAAACACTAAGAAAATGCGATGAAAAAGCGTATAAGATATCCACTTATCACAACACCAAACTTAAATTGTTGCTTGTCCTCAAGCAACCAAAAACAAATAAGGACTAAAGAATAGAAAAATACATAAGGTTTTAGAATTGTCAATGAAGCTCAGTTCCAATTACTGAATGGGGCTATTAGCTCCTTACTTTTGAATAGCTTTGGCATCTCACTTTCTTTTGAAGCTCAGAACATTGGCATCCTTTGGAACTAAAATCTGGATGACATTATTGATTCTCTTATTTTAGTTTTTCTTGATTCTTGAACACAGCTTCTTTTTGGTGCTTTGCACCTTTGAGCCTAGCCGTGACCCTAAGCGTTTTGTTTTCAAATATTACCAATGGATACATAAATGCCACAAGCACTTAGCTAGGGGAACCCTTTGGATTCGAATTTAGCTTTGCTTAAATTCCCAGACAGTGGTGCTCAAAGTTCTTAAGCGTACTCTTTTGCATTAGATCACGACTTTAAATGCTTAGTCTCAAGCTTCTTACTTGACACCTTCACATCACAAGTATATAGTTAGGGATAGCAACTCATTTGAGCTTTTTAGGCCAATTTTGACCTTCCTAACCATTGATACTCAAAGCCTTGGACCCTTTTCTTGGTTTTCTTCTTTTTATTTCTTTTTACTATTTTTTTGCTGTTTCTTTTGCTTCAAGAATCAATCTTTTAATCAATAATACTTGCCAAAATTCACTATTCTTCAAGAGTCAATATTCTCAATTTCAACATCAATTATGCACAGTTAATTCATAAATTCAGAAAATAAAGATAAGGCCACCACTTTAAAATAAGTAGAACGACTTGTAATAGAACTCAAAACCTTTTGTATTTTACTACTTCTTAATTAAAATTTTATTTAAGTTCAATGGGAGATACGTGAAACATCTTAAAATTTAACTAACAGAAATATAAATTAACTACTAAACTAGAAAGTGGGAATTCTTAATAGTAATCATGTAACTTAGAATTGAACAGGTAAGATGAAACTCAACCACCTTAATCATGGTGGTTGCTGCTTTCTCCAGAAGACATTTTTTAGCGCTTCAACTCTTCTAATTCTCGTCCTTGCCTCTCTTGTCCTTCGGCCAACTTGCAAAGAATTTGAGACTGGTCTTTTTTGCTCCTCTTTTAGTTGGTCCATGGTGGCTCTCAACTATTCAATATATGCTGCCAATTGAGTCTAATAATCGCTTGGAGGGAAGCTCTGTTCTTGAGGCCGCTCAGGTATCTTCGTCTTAGGAGGAGAGACTAGCCTCTGAATCTTGGCTTGCGTTGGTTCTCTTGTGTGCTCCATGCTCTCCTTGGTGATTGGGTCTTCTGCAACAATAAATGTGTCTCTGTCAATTAGGATTCTTGCCTCATCACACAAGCGAGAGATGAGGTGTGGAAAAGCCAGTCTAGATTGAGTTAAGGTCTTGGCTGCAATTTTGTACATCTCACAAGGGATCAATTGATGAATTTCCACTTCATTGCCAATCATGATACAGTGGATCATCACGGTGACCTCAGAGCGATTGCTTGTGGGGAGGATAGAGCGCTCAATAAAATCTAGCCAGCCCTTAGCAACTGGCTTGAGATCCATCCTCCTCAGTTGGATTAGTTGCCCCTTTTTGTCAATTTTCCACTGTGTCTCAAGGAGACATATGTCCTTTAGGACTTGGTCTAGCCTTGGATAAGCTTGTATTCTCCTATTAAGGAGTTAGGGTCGTCCTTTAGTGGGGTTAATTTGAAAATTTCCCTCACTTTATCCAGATCAAAATGCAGGGTCTTGCCTCCGACCATGGTCCGCCATAAGTTGAATTCCGGTCCCTCTTTTTTTGTTTGTCCGTCATCCATAGATTTGTATAAAACTCTCAGACTTTTAGAATTTCAACCTTAATTGCTGGGTTGGCCAGAATTTCCCAATGCCTCATTCGAATCTGCTATTGAATTTCCAGGTATTCGTCATCCTTCAGTTCGAACTTGACTTCTAGAATTACTGCCTTCTTGCATACTACATTATAGTAGTGTTCCTCATGAAGTTTGGAATAAAACCTGTAAGGCTTATAGGCGACTGTTAAGGGAGTGCTTTCTTTCTTGTTTCTTGAGGTAGATCTTTCACCCTTTGCTGCCATGGAATGTGAAAAAGTGAAAGAGCAGAGCGTCCTCAACACCAAACTTAAGAGGTTTGCTCGTCCCGAGCAAAGAGGGAAGAAAACAGAGGAAGAAGAAGCAGAGAGTGCGTATGCTAGATGAATGGGAACGTGATAGAGGGAGAGAGGGTCGAAGGCATATTAATAGGGAAGGAGGAGGGTTGATTTCGAAATTGAATTTTAGAAAGGGATGAGCTAAGATGACAATTATAGAAATTTATGGTACAAGATAAGACCAAAGATAAAGAAGATATGAGTGAAAAGATATGGTATTGCCAAGATATGGGTTGTCAAGTTATAAAAGATTTGAAAAAGATTAGATAATAAGAAAAGATGGTTATTGAAAAGATTTGAAATGAGGAGATATGGAGGAAAAAGATATGATATGATGTGGTTTTGAAAAGATAAGATTGGAAAAGATTTTGTTCAAAAAGATTTGAATTGAAGAGGTTTAAATTTTAAAATGTAGGTTGAAAAGGATATGAAATGGAAAGATTTGTTTAGAAAAGATAAGGTTGGAAAAGATTTGGTTTGGAAAGTCAACTCTCTATCTCTGCTTTGAATTTCAATTTCTTGCCCTCCCCCTTCTGGGCGTTCAACGCCTAGATCTGGCATTGAACGCCAGTTGGGGGTCAAAAAAAATTTTGAACTTTTTTAATGGGGCGTTCAATGCCAAGAATGGGCGTTGAACGCCCATCTCCCCTCCCCTTCTGGGTTCAACGTCAGGAAGGAGTCTCGCCAGGGTTATCTGTTTTCCATTCTATGCATACATTTTCTTGTTCTAAGTGCAACACATGATCACAAACGTTAAAAAGCAAGGGAAAAATATGGAAATTAATGAAAACTAGAAAAAATATGAACTTAAACTAAAATAAACGAAGGAAATGAAGAATACTATACATATGGCTGGGTTGCCTCCTAGTAAGCGATTCTTTATTGTTAGTAGCTAGATAATGCTATTGTCATGTAAGCAGGAGGGTGGAATCTTCTTGCTCAATTGGGTTCCCTAGATAGAGTTTGACACGTTGGCCATTGATAGTGATTCTTTTATCAAAATACTGGCTCTGAAGTTCTATATGACCATAGGGCGACACTCTAGTGACCACTGAAGGTCCTACCCATCGTGACTTAAGTTTTCCAGGTAATAACTTGAGCCTGGAGTTAAAGAGCAGAATATGTTGGCCAAGCTGGAAGTCTCTGGAAGATATCCTCCTATCATGCCATTTTTTAGATCTTTCCTTGTAGAACTTAGCATTCTCGAAAGTAGCATGTCGGAATTCATCCAACTTGTTTAATTGGAGCAACCTCTTTTTTCTGTAGCCTTGGGATCAAAGTTGAGGAATCTTGTTGCCCAGTATGCTCTGTGCTCCAATTCTATGGGAACGTGGCATGCTTTACCATAGACCATCTGATAGAGGGACATCTCGATGGTTGTTTTGAATTCAATTCGGTTTGTCCAGAGAGCATCGTCAAGTTTCTTTGCCCAATCTCTTCTGGAGGTGCTCACTGTCCTCTCCAGAATTTGTTTGAGCTCCCTGTTGAAAACTTCAACTTGTCCATTAGTCTGTGGATGGTAGGGTCTTTCCACTGTATGACGAACGCCATATCTTTGTAAGATGGAGTCAAGTTGTCTGTTACAAAAGTGGGTGCCTCCGTTACTGATCAGTGTTCGTGGGACACCAAATCTGCTGAAGATGTACTTTTGGAGAAATTTCAACACTACGCGGGTGTCATTAGTGGGTGACGCGATTGCCTCAACCCATTTAGACACATAGTCCACCACCACCAGGATGTATGTGTTTGTATATGAGGGTGGAAAGGGTCCTATGAAGTCTATTCCCCACACATCAAACAGCTCAATTTCTAGAATTCCTTGTTGTGGCATTTCGTGATTATGAAGGAGATTTCTAGCTTGTTGGCACTTGTCACGACTGTGGACAACCTCTCGAGAGTCTTTAAAGAGTGTTGGCCAGTTGAATCCGCTCTGAAAGACCTTGTTAGCTGTTTGATAAGCAGATAATTTATACGCTTTTTGGCCTTGTTTTTAGGTAGTTTTTAGTATGATCTAGTTACTTTTAGGGATATTTTCATTAGTTTTTATGTTAAATTCACATTTCTAGACTTTACTATGAGTTTGTGTGTTTTTCTGTGATTTCAGGTATTTTCTGGCTGAAATTGAGGGACCTGAGCAAAACTCTGATAGGAGGCTGACAAAGGACTGCTGATGCTGTTGGAATCTGACCTCCCTGTACTCAAAATAGATTTTCTAGAGCTAGAGAACTCCAAATAGCGCGCTCTCAATGGCGTTGGAAAATAGACATCCATAGCTTTCTAGCAATATATGATAGTTCATACTTTATTCGAGATTTGATGATGTAAACTAGCGTTCAACGCCAGTTCTATGCTGCATTCTGGAGTCAAACGCCAGAAACACGTCACGAACCAGAGTTGAACGCTCAAAACACGTTACAACTTGGCGTTCAACTCCAAGAGAAGCCTCAGCTCGTGGATAGATCAAGCTCAGCCCAAGCACACACCAGTGGGCCCCGGAAGTGAATTTATGCATCAATTACTTACCTTTGTAAACCCTAGTAGCTAGTTTAGTATAAATAGAACTTTTTACTAGTTTATTAGATATCCTGGATTGTATTTTTGATCCTGTGATCATGTTTTGGGAGCTAGCCATTCGGCCATGCCTGGACCTTCATCACTTATGTATTTTCAACGGTGGAGTTTCTACACACCATAGATTAAGGGTGTGGAGTTCTGCTATACCTTGAGTTTCAATGCAAGTACTACTATTTTCTATTCAATTCGACTTATTCTTATTCTAAGATATTCGTTGCACTTCAACATGATGAATGTGATGATCCGTGACACTCATCATCATTCTCACCTATGAACGCGTGACTGACAACCACTTCCGTTCTACCTTAGACTGGACGCATATCTCTTGGATTCCTTAATCAGAATCTTCATGGTATAAGTTAGAATTGATGGCGGCATTCATGGGAATCCGGAAAGTCTAACCTTGTGTGTGGTATTCCGAGTAGGATTCCGGAATTGAATGACTGTGACGAGCTTCAAACTCGCGATTGCTGGGCGTGATGACAAACGCAAAAGAATCAAGGGATTCTATTCCAATATGATCGAGAACCGACAGATGATTAGCCATGCTGTGACAGAGCATTTGGACCATTTTCAATGAGAGGATGGGATGTAGCCATTGACAACAGTGATGTCCTACATACAGCTTGCCATGGAAAGGAATAAGAAGGATTGAAGGAAGACAGTAGGAAAGCAGAGATCCAACAGGGACAAGCATCTCCACGCACTTATCTGAAATTTCCACTAATGAATTTACATAAGTATTTCTATCCTTTATTATTTAATTAAGTATCTCTTTATATTTTTCGAAAACCACTACCAATTTGAATCCGCCTGACTGAGATTTATAAGATGACCATAGCTTGGTTCATACCAACAATCTCTGTGGGATCGACCCTTACTCACGTAAGGTATTACTTGGACGACCCAGTACACTTGCTGGTTAGTTGTGCGGAGTTGTGACAAAGTGTGATTCACGTTTTAGAGCACCAAGCCTTTGGAGCCATTGTTGATGATCACAATTTCGTCCACCAAGTTTTTGGCGCCGTTCCCGGGGATTGTTCGAGTATGGACAACTGACGGTTCATCTTGTTGCTCAGATTAGGTAATTTTCTTTTTAATTTCTTTTCAAAAAAGTTTTCAAAAATCTTTCAAAATTTTTTTTCTTTATTTTCGTTTTTCTAAAGAATATTTTCAAAAAAAATAAAATAAAAGAAAATACAAAAAAATCAGAAAATCATAAAAACCAAAAATATTTTGTGTTTCTTGTTTGAGTTTTGAGTCAATTTTTAAGTTTGGTGTCAATTGCATGTTTTAAAAAGATTATTATGCATTTTTCGAAAATTCATGCATTCATGGTGTTCTTCATGATCTTCAAGTTGTTCTTGGTAAGTCTTCTTGTTTGATCTTGATGTTTTCTTGTTTTGCATCTTTTGTTGTTTTTCATATGCATTTTTCGTTTGTTAGAATCCATGCATTAAAGATTTCTAAGTTTGGTGTCTTGCATATTTTCTTTGCATAAAAAATTTTTCAAAATTATGTTCTTGATGTTCATCATGATCTTCAAAGTGTTCTTAGTGTTCATCTTGACATTCATAGTGTTCTTGCATGCATCTTGTGTTTTGATCCAAAATTTTTATGTTCTGGGTCATATTTGTGTTTTTCTCTCTCATAATTAAAAATTCAAAAATAAAAAAATATCTTTTCCTTAATTTTCTCATAATTTTTGAAAATTTGAGTTGACTTAGTCAAAAATTTTTAAAATTAGTTGTTTCTTACAAGTCAAGTCAAATTTTCAAATTTAAAAATCTTATCTTTTTAAAACTTTTTCAAAAATTAAATCTTTTCATTTTTCTTATTAATTTTCGAAAATTCTTTAAAATGTTTTTCAAAAAAATCTTTTTCTTAATTTTATCTATAAACAACATAATAGTTAATAATATGATTACATGTATCTTAGGTCTCATTTTTTTGTATATCTATACATATAATTTTCTAATAATTATTAATACAACATAATAGTTAATAATATGATTACATGTATAATAATTCTGTATTTTTAATTAAATGAGTTAATTATTATAAAATAAAAATAAATACATAATTATACTAAATAATTTTTTTAAATAACAAAAATTATCTGTAAACAATATATATTTATAACAATTCAAAATTATTGGAATGAAGTTAATTTTGAATATTTATACATCTCACACTAAATTAAGCATAGCCATATCAAAATAAGCATTATCAAAATAAGCATGAGACCACTTAGAATTTACTACTAATACTCTACGAAAAACTAAACTCAAATATTATATCCTACATAAATATCTTCTAATAAAAGTTATTAGTCAACTATACATGTATCCATTCCCAATACTACTCCATCTTAGCCAATAAACCACAATCATAAACAGTTTAATATTCATTATCATCCTCAATATTATCCTGCATAATTATATAGAAAAATAATTAAAAAATATTTATAATGACATTCGCAATTATAAAAATAAAAAATCAAAATAATTATTTAACAAGGCAAAAATTCAAATATAAAATATAAATAAATTGTTCATAAGAGATTATTGCGTTGGTAGTCTGCTTTCTATTTTATATAAACAAGCACAAGAAACCCGCCTCTTCTAAATTATTGGGCCACGATAGGAAACTGAACAGAATGACACCAACCTAAACTAACCCTACTCTTGCTAGTTGTTACTACTACTACTACTACTACTAGAACTACCATCAAAGAAATCATCATTGGGGAATGAAATTCATAACCCATTCATACCATAAACTTTTAGGAAGTAACTGTTTTAGTATTACTATTGTTCACTACAAAAATCCTTATTGGTGTATAATTACTAGCAAAGTAGCAAAGAGGGGAGATAGATAACACTTTTTATTTTGTCATTTATTTGTTTATGATTCTAACCCATTGAAAATAGGAGAGGGGGTAATGTACTAATCTAAAAGAAATGGCAAAGTTATATTTTTGGAAGAGGAGGGTAATTGACCCATCAAGGGGAAAATTGATAAGCATTCGAAAATAGTGTCCACTATGTCTCATGAAAAGTTCGAAATCAGATTAGATAGAATTGGGCTTAGCTCAATTGTAGTTTGATGAGCGGATAATTTATACGCTTTTTGGCATTGTTTTTAGGTATTTTTTAGTATGATTTAGTTATTTTTAGTATATAATTATTAGTTTTTATGCAAAAATCACATTTTTGGACTTTACTATGAGTTTGTGTATTTTTCTGTGATTTCAGGTATTTTTTGGCTGAAATTGAGGGACCTGAGCAAAAATCAGATTCAGAGGCTGAAAAAGGACTGATGATGCTATTGGATTCTGACCTCCCTACACTTGAAGTGGATTTTCTAGAGCTAAAGTAGCCCAATTGGTGCGCTCTCAATTGCGTTGGAAAATAGCTATCTTGGGCTTTCCAGCAATGTATAATAGTTCATACTTTGCCCGAGATTTGATGGCCCAAACTGGAGTTTCAAGTCAGCATAAAAATTCTGGCGTAAAACGCCCAAACTGGCACCAGAATTGGAGTTAAACGCCCAAACTGGCACCAGAGCTGGCGTTTAACTCCAAGAGAAGCCTATCCACGTGAAAGCTTCAATGCTCAGCCCAAGCACACACCAAGTGGGCCCCGGAAGTGAATTTCTGCATCATTTACTTATTTCTGTAAACCCTAGGTTACTAGTTGGCTATAAATAGGACCTTTTACTATTGTATTTTCATCTTTTTTATCATCTGTGATCTTTTGATCATCTTTGATCTTGGGATCAGGTCTTTGAATCCTTTTTTCGATTGTTTTATGTTATTTGGGAGGCATGGCTCCTTGTTCTTATATATTTTCAACGGTGGAGTTTCTACACATCATAGATTAAGGTGTGGAGCTCTGCTGTTCCTCATGAATTAATGCAATTACTACTATTTTCTATTCAATTCAAGCTTATTCTTGTTCTAAGATATCCATTCGCACTTCAACATGATGAATGTGATGATCCGGTGACACTCATCACCATTCTCACTTATGAACGCGTGCCTGACAACCACTTCCGTTCTACCTGAAAACAAGCTTGAATGCATATATCTTGGCCTCCTGGTCCACGACACATGGTTGCCTCTTCTGACAATAGAGCCTTCCATTCTGTGAGATCAGAGACTCCGTGGTATAAGCTAGAATCAATTGGCAGCATTCTTGAGATCCGAAAAGTCTAAACATTGTCTGTGGTATTCCGAGTAGGATCTGGGATGGGATGACTGTGACGAGCTTCAAACTCGCGAGTGTTAGGCGCAGTGACAGTGATCAATGGATCTTATTCCGATACGATCGAGAACCAACAGATGATTAGCCCTATGTAACCCGTAGCCAGACCATTTTCACTGAGAGGACGGATGGTAGCCATTGACAATGGTGATCCCCCAACATACAGCTTTCTATGGAAGGGAGTACGCATGACTGGATGAAGGCAGTAGGAAAGCAGAGATTCAGAAGGAACAAAGCATCTCCATACGCTTATCTGAAATTCCCACCAATGAATTACATAAGTATTTCTATCTTATTTTATGTCTTATTTATCTTTTAGTTATCAAAACCCCATAACCATTTGAATCCGCTTGACTGAGATTTACAGGATGACTATAGCTTGCTTCAAGCCGACAATGTCCGTGGGATCGACCCTTACTCACGTAAGGTATTACTTGGACGACCCAGTGCACTTGCTCGTCAGCTGCACGAAGTTGTGTATCACGATTTTGTGTACCAAGTTTTTGGTGCCGTTGCCGGAGATTGTTCGAGTTTGGACAACTGACGGTTCATCTTGTTGCTTAGATTAGGTATTTTTCTTTTTATTTTCTTCTTCAGAATTTTTAAGAATGAATTCTAGAGTTTTAGATGATGCTTTTATCATCACAGGAGCTAGTTGATTCCCATCAATTTGGTTGTTGTATGCAATGTCTTGCTGAAGCTTGGCTGACCATGTCTAATCTTTTTAGACTAAAGCTTTAGACTAACATTACATGATTCCTGGAATTCTTATTAAAAATTTTGAGTTTTTTATTTTCTTATTCAAAAAATTTTTTTCAAAAAATTACAAAAAAAATTTTAAAATCATAAAATCAAAAATATTTTGTGTTTGAGTCTAGTGTCAATTTTTAAGTTTGGTGTCAATTGCATGCATTTTTCGAAAACTCATGCATTGTGTTCTTCATTGATCTTCAAGTTGTTCTTGATGATCTTCCTTGTTCTGATCTTTAAATTCTCCTATTTTTTGTCTTTTGTTATTTTTCATATGCATTCTCAAATTGTTAGTGTTTCTAATATGAAAATTTCTAAGTTTGGTGTCTTGCATGTTTTTCTTTTCTTAAAAATTTTCAAAAAAAATTATGTCTGTTCAAGTCAATAATACAGAGAATTGAAGATTCAGAACATACAGCAGAGGAATCACAGAGAAAAAGCCAGGCATTCAAAACGCCCAGTGAAGAAAGAATTCTGGCGTTTAAACGCCAGCCAGGGTACCTGACTGGGCGTTTAATGCCCAAAAAGGTAGACAAGTGGGCGTTAAACACCAGAATGGATACCATTCTGGGCGTTTAATGCCAGGATAGCACCAAGGAGGAAATTTTTTTTTCAAATCATATCTTTTTAAATTTTTCAAGTTTTAAAACTGATTTTCAAAATCTTATCTTTTTCATATCTTCTCATATCAATCATATCTTTTTCAAAATCAAATCTTTTTCATTTTTTTAATTTTTTTCAAAAATCTTTGCAAACAATTAATGTTGTGATTCAAAATTTCAAGTTTGTCACTTTCTTGTTAAGAAAGGTTCAATATTTGAATTTTAGAATCATGTCTTTTAATTTCTTGTCAGTCAAGTCATCAAATTTTAAAAATCAAATCTTTTTCACAAATTTGTTTTTCAATCATATCTTTTCAAACATATCTTTTTCAATCAAATATTTTTCAAATCATATTTTTTCAAATTTTGATTTCAAAAATCTTTTCTAACTTCTCATCTTTTCAAATCTTTTTCAAAACCACCTAACTATCTTTCTCTCTCTAATTTTCGAAAATCACTAACCACTTTTTCAAAAATCTTTTTAATTTTCGAAAACTCCCTCTCTAATCTATTTCTATTTAAAGACTAACACTTCTCCTCTATTAGTAATTCGGACCCTCTCCCTCTTAATAAGTTCGAATTCTCTACCTCATCCTTCTATCATTCTTTTTCTCTGACACATCAAGGAATCTCTATACTGTGACATAGAGGATTCCATACTTTTTTTGTTTTCTTCTCTTTCATATGAGTAGGAACAAGGATAAAGGCATTCTTGTTGTAGCTGATCCTGAACCTGAAAGGACTCTGAAGAGGAAGCTAAGAGAAGCTAAAGCACAACTCTCTGGAGAGAACCTGACAGAAATTTTCGAAAAAGAAGAAGATATGGCAGCCGAAAATAACAACAATGCCAACAATGCAAGGAAGGTGCTTGGTGACTTTACTGCACCTACTCCCGACTTCTATGGGAGAAGCATCTCTATTCCTACCATTAGAGCAAACAACTTTGAGCTTAAACCTCAATTAGTTTCTCTGATGCAACAGAATTACAAGTTTCATGGACTTCCATTGGAAGATCCTCATCGGTTCTTGGCTGAATTTTTGTAAATCTGTGATACTGTTAAGACCAATGGAGTTGATCCCGAGGTCTACAGACTTATGCTTTTCCCTTTTGCTATAAGAGACAGAGCTAGTATATGGTTGAATTCATAACCTAGAGACAGCCTGAACTCTTGGGAAAAGCTGGTCAATGCCTTCTTAGCTAAATTCTTTCCACCTCAAAAGATGAGTAAGGTTAGAGTGGAAGTTCAAACCTTTAAATAGAAAGAAGGTGAATCCCTCTATGAAGCTTGGGAAAGATACAAGCAATTGATTAGAAGGAGTCCTTCTGACATGCTTTCAGAATGGAGCATCATAGGTATCTTCTATGATGGTCTGTCTGAGCTATCCAAGATGTCATTGGACCATTCTACAGATGGATCTATTCATCTGAAGAAAATGCCTGCAGGAGCTCAGGAACTCATTGAAATAGTTACAAATAACCAGTTTATGTACACTTCTGAAAGAAATCCTGTGAGCAATGGGACAACTCAGAAGAAAGGAGTTCTTGAGATTGATACTCTGAATGCCATATTGGCTCAGAACAAATTATTGACTCAGCAAGTCAATATAATTTCTTAGAATCTGACCGGATTGCAAGCCTCATCTGGCAGTGCTAAAGAAGCATCCTCTGAAAGAGAAGCTTATTGATGAGCGGATAATTTATACGTTTTTTGGCATTGTTTTTAGGTAGTTTTAGTAGGATCTAGCTACTTTTAGGGATGTTTTATTAGTTTTTATGCAAAATTCACATTTCTGGACTTTACTATGAGTTTGTGTATTTTTCTGTGATTTAAGATATTTTCTGGCTGAAATTGAGGGACCTGAGCAAAAATCTGATAGGAGGCTGACAAAGGACTGCTGATGTTGTTGGATTTTGACCTCCCTGCACTCGAAATGAATTTTCTAAAGTTACAGAACTCCAAATGGCACGCTCTCAACTGCGTTGGAAAGTAGAAATCCAGGGCTTTTCAGCAATATATGATAGTTTATACTTTATTCGAGTTTAGATGACGCAAACTGACGTTCAACGCCAATTCCATGCTGCATTCTAGAGTAAAACGCCAGAAACACGTCACAAACCAGAGTTAAATGCCAAACAGACGTTACAACTTGGCGTTTAACTGCAATAGAAGCCTCTGCACGTGTAAAGCTCAAGCTCAGCCCAAGCACACACCAAAGTGGGCCACGAAAGTGGATTTCTGCACTTAGACTTATTTCTATAAGCCCTAGTAGCTAAGTTTAGTATAAATAGAACTTTTTACCATTGTACTAGGGGTCTTTTGACCGGGTCTTTTTCCCTATTTTCGAACTCATATGTCATTTGGGGGAGGCTGGCCATTCGGCCATGCCTAGACCTTGTTCTTATGTATTTTCAACGGTGGAGTTTCTATACACCATAGATTAAGGTGTGGAGCTCTGCTGTACCTCGAGAATTAATGCAATTACTATTGTTCTTCTATTCAATTCAAGCTTATTCCTATTCTAAGATATTCGCTGCACTTCAACCTGATGGATGTGATGATCCGTGACACTCATCATCATTCTCACCTATGAACGCGTGCCTGACAACCACTCCCGTTCTACTTTAGATCGAGCGCATATCTCTTGGATTCCTTAATCAGAATCTTCGTGGTATAAGCTAGAATTATTGGCGGCCATTCTTGAGAATCCAGAAAGTCTAAACCTTGTCTGTGGTATTTCGAGTAGGATTCAGGGATTGAATGACTGTGACGAGTTTCAAACTCGCGGGTGTTGGGCGTAGTGACAGACTCAAAAGGATCAATGGATCTTATTCCGACATGATCGAGAACCGACAGATGATTAGCCGTGCTGTGACAGAGCATTTGGACCATTTTCACTGAGAGGATGGGAAGTAGCCATTGACAACAGTGACGCCCTACATACAGCTTGCCATGGAAAGGAGTAAGAATGATTGGATGAAAGCAGTAGGAAAGCAGAGATTCAAAAGGGATAAAGCATCTCCATACACTTATCTGAAATTCCCACCAATGATTTACATAAGTATCTCTATCTTTATTTTATGTTTTATTTATATTTTAAATTATCAAACTCCATAACCATTTGAATCTGCCTAACTGAGATTTACAAGATGACCATAGCTTGCTTCATACCAACAATTTCCGTGGGATCGACCCTTACTCACGTAAGGTATTACTTGGACGACCCAGTGCACTTGCTGGTTAGTTGTGCGAAGTTGTGACAAAGTGTGATTCACGTTTGAGAGCTCCAAGTCTTTGGCGCCATTGTTGACGATCACAATTTCGTGCACCAAGTTTTTGGCGCCGTTGTCGGGGATTGTTCGAGTTTGGACAACTGACGGTTCATCTTGTTGCTCAGATTAGGTAATTTTATTTTCAAAAACTTTTAAAAAATCTTTCAAAAAAAAATTTCTCTTTTTCATTTTTCTAAAGATTATTTTCAAAAAATCCAAAAAAAATTTATAAAATCATAAAATTCAAAAATATTTTTGTGTTTATTGTTTGAGTATAGTGTCAATTTTTAAGTTTGGTGTTAATTGCATGTTTTTAAAAATTTATGCATTTTTTACGGAAAAAATTCATACATGGTGTTCTTCATGATCTTCAAGTTGTTCTTGGTAAGTTTTCTTGTTTGATCTTCATATTTTCTTGTTTTGTATCTTTTGTTGTTTTTCATATGCATTTTTGCATTCATAGTGTCTAAGCATTGAAAATTTCTAAGTTTGGTGTCTTGCATGTTTTCCGCTCTTGAAAATTTTTCAAAAATAAGTCTTGATGTTCATCTTGATCTTCAAAGTGTTCTTGGTGTTCATCTTGACATTCATAGTGTTCTTGCATGCATCTTGTGTTTTGATCCAAAATTTTCATGTTTTGGGTCATATTTGTGTTTTTCTCTCTCATCATCAAAAATTCAAAAATAAAAAAATATATATTTTCCTTATTTTACTCAAAGTTTTCGAAATTTTTGGGTTGACTTGGTAAAAAAAATTTTAAAATAAGTTATTTCTTGTTAGTCAAGTCAAGATTTCAATTTTAAAAATCCTATCTTTTCAAAATCTTTTTCAAAAATAAAATCTTTTTCATTTTTCTTATTATTTTTCAAAAATTTTAAAATTGATTTTCAAAATCTTTTTCTTATCTTTATTTTATGATTTTCAAAAACTTTACTAACAATTAATGTAATTGATTCAAAAATTTGAAGTTTGTTACTTTCTTGTTAAGAAAGGTTCAATCTTTAAATTCTAGAATCATATCTTTTAATTTGTTGTTAGTCAAGTAATCAATTTTAATTTTAAAAATCAAATCTCTTTCAAAACAAATCTCAATTATATCTTTTCAATCATATCTTTTTCAAAATTGATTTCAAAATCTTTTCTAACTTCTTACCTTTTCAAAATTGATTTTCAAATCTTTTTCAACTAACTAATTGACTTTTTGTTTGTTTCTTCTCTTTTTCAAAACCACCTAACTACTTTTCTCTCTCTAATTTTTGAAAATTCCTCACTCTTTTTCAAAATTCTTTTAATTAACTAATTGTTTCAAATTTTAATTTTAATTTTATTTCTTCTCTTAATTTTCGAAAATCACTAACCATTTTTCAAAAACAATTTTCGAAAACTCTCTCCTTCTCATCTCTTTCTGTTTAATTATTTATTTACTAACACTTCTCTTCATCTAAAAATTCGAACCCTTTCTTCTCCTCTATGTTCAAATTTTTCTCATCATTCTTCTATTTCTTTTTTTTTTCTTCTACTCACATAAAGGAATCTCTATACTGTGACATAAAGGATTCCTCTTCTTTTTCTGTTCTCTTCTTTTTCATATGAGCAAGAGCAAGGACAAGGACATTCTTGTTGAAGCAGATCCTGAACCTGAAAGGACTCTGAAGAAGAAGCTAAGAGAAGCTAAAGCACAACAATCCAGAGAAAACCTTACAGAAAATCTTGAAAAAGAAAGAGACATGGCCGAACCCAATAACAATGGTGGAGGCGCAAGGAGGATGCTTGGTGATTATACTACACCTACTTTCAATTTTTATGGAAGAAGCATCTCAATCCCTGCCATTGGAGCAAACAATTTTGAGCTGAAGCCTCAACTAGTTGCTCTAATGCAACAGAACTGCAAGTTTCATGGACTTCCATCAGAAGATCCCTATTAGTTCTTAACTGAATTTTTGTAGATATGTGATACTGTTAAGACTAATGGGGTAGATCCTGAAGTCTATAGGCTCATGCTTTTTCCTTTTGCTGTAAGAGACAGGACTAGAACATGGTTGGACTCACAACTTAAAAATAGCATGGACTCTTGGGATAAGCTGGTCACGGCCTTCTTGGCCAAGTTCTTTCCTCCTCAAAAACTGAGCAAGCTTAGAGTGGATGTTCAGACCTTCCGGCATGCTTTCAGAGTGGACCATTTTAGATATATTCTATGATGGTCTATCTGAGCTTTCTAAGATGTCACTGGACCATTCTACAGGTGGATCCATTCACCTAAAGAAAACGCCTGCAGAAGCTCAAGAACTCATTGACATGGTTGCAAATAACCAATTCATGTACACCTCTGAGAGGAATCCTGTGAGTAATGGGATACCTCAGAAGAGGGGAGTTCTTGAAATTGATACTCTGAATGCCATATTGGCTCAGAATAAAATGTTGACTCAACAAGTTAACATGATTTCTCAGAGCCTGAATGGATGGCAAAATGCATCCAACAGTACTAAAGAGGCATCTTCTGAAGAAAAAGCTTATGATCCTGAGAACCTTGTAATGGCAGAGGTGAATTAAATGGGTGAACCTTATGGAAACACCTATAATTCCTCATGGACAAATCATCCAAATTTCTCATGGAAGGATCAACAAAAGCCTCAACAAGGCTTTAATAATAGTGGAAGAAACAGGTTTAGCAATGGCAAGTCTTTTCCATCATCTTCTCAGCAACAGACAGAGAATTCTGAGCAGAGCCCCTCTAGCTTAGCAAACATAGTCTCTGATCTATCTAAGGCCACTTTAAGTTTCATGAGTGAAACAAGGTCCTTCATTATAAATTTGGAGGCACAAGTGGGTCAGCTAAGTTAGAAAATAACTGAAACTCCTCCTAGTACTCTCCTAAGCAATACAGAAGAGATCCAAAAAGAGAGTGCAAGGCCATTGATATAATCAATTTGGCCGAATGCACAAAGGAGGGGAAGGACGTGAATCCCAGTAAGGAAGACCTCCTGGGATGTCCTCTGAACAAAAAGAAGTTCCAAACTGAGGAACCTAAGGAATCTGAGGCTCACCTAGAGACCATAGAGATTCTATTGAACATCCTTTTACCATTCACGAGCTCTGAGAACTATTCTTCCTCTGAAGAGGATGATGATGTAACTGAAGAGCAAGTTGCTCAATATCTAGGAGCTATCATGAAGCTGAATGCCAAGTTGTTTGGTAATGAGACTTGGAAAGGTGAACCTCCCTTGCTCATTAGTGAATTAGATACATGGGTTCAGCAAACTCTACCTTAAAAGAAACAAGATCCTGGTAAATTCTTAATATCATGTACCATAGGCACCATAACCTTTGAGAAGGCTCTGTGTGACCTGGGGTCAGGTATAAATCTTATGCCACTCTCTGTAATGGAGAAGCTGGGGATCTTTGAGGTACAAGCTGCAAGAATCTCATTAGAGATGGCAGACAAGTTGATAAAATAAGCTTATGGATTGGTAGAGGACGTGTTAGTGAAGGTTAAAGGCCTTTACATCCCTACTGATTTCATAATCTTAGACACTGGGAAGAATGAGAATGAATCCATCATTCTTGGAAGACCCTTCCTAGCCACAGCAGGAGCTGTGATTGATGTTGACAGAGGAGAGCTAGTCCTTTAATTGAATGGGGAATACCTTGTGTTTAAAGCTCAAGGATTTTCCTCTGCAACCATGGAGAGGAAGCATGAAAAGCTTCTCTCAATATAGAGGCAAACAAAGACCCCACAGTCAAACTCTAAGTTTGGTGTTGAACCCCCACATTCAAACTCTAAGTTTGGTGTTGGGAGGTCCCAACAATGCTCTGAACATCTGTGAAGCTCTATGAGAGCTCACTATCAAGCTATTGACATTAAAGAAGCGCTTATTGGAAGGCAACCCGATTTTTATTTATCTATATTTCTATTGTTCTTTTATGTTTTATTAGGTTTATAATCATGTGGAGTCACAAAATAATTGCAAAAATTAAAAAGAGAATAAAAAAATAGTAGAAGAAAAAGCACACCCTGGAGGAAGAGCTTTCTGGCGTTTAAACGCTAGTAAGGAGCATCTGGCTGGTGTTCAACACCAAAACAGAGCATGAAGCTGTTGTTGAACGCCAGAAACAAGCAGCAGTCTGGCATTTAAACGCCAGGATTACACCCTGAGGAGAGCTGGCATTAAACGCCAGAAACAAGCATGGAAGTGGCGTTCAACGCCAGAAACATGCTGCAGATTAGCGTTGAATGCCCAAAACAAGCATGGAAGTGGCGTTTAATGTCAGAAACATGCTGCAGTCTGGCGTTAAACACCAGGATTGCATACAGAGGGCATTTTACACGCCTAAAGGGTGCAGGGATGAGAAATCCTTGACACCTCAGGATCTGTGGACCCACAGGATCACCTCAGGATTTGGGGACCCCACAGGATCACCTCAGGATCTATGAACCCCACAGGATCCCCACCTACCTTCTCCCTCTCTCTCACACCTTTTTATAACACTCTTCCCCAAACACCCTTCACCACTCAAATCTATCCACTCTTCCCCATAAACCCCACCTACCTTCAAATTCAAAATCTTTTTCCTACCTTAACCCACCCTAAGTGACCGAACCCTAACCCCTCTCCCTCTACTATATAAACCCCCCCATCCTTCTTCATTTTCACACAACACCACCCTCTCTTCTCCCCCTTGGCCGAAACCTACACCACTCTCCCTCTCCTCTATCTCTTCTTCTTCTTCATCTATTCTTTCTTCTTTTGCTCGAAGACGAGTAACATTCTAAGTTTGGTGTGGTAAAAGCATAGCTTTTTTGTTTTTCCATAACCATTGATGGCACCTAAGGCCGGAGAAACCTCTAGAAAGAGGAAAGGGAAGACAAAAGCTTCCACCTCCGAGTCATGGGAGATGGAGAGATTCATCTCAAAAGCCCATCAAGACCACTTCTATGAAGTTGTGGCCAAGAAAAAGGTGATCCCTGAGGTCCCTTTCATGCTCAAGAAAAATGAGTACCCGGAGATCCGACATGAGATCCAAAGAAGAGGTTGGGAAGTTCTGACTAACCCCATTCAACAAGTCAGAATCTTAATGGTTCAAGAGTTCTATGCCAATGCATGGATCACTAGGAACCACGATCAAAGTATAAACTCAAATCCAAAGAATTATCTTACAATGGTTCGGGGAAAATGCTTAGATTTCAGTCCGGAAAACGTAAAGTTGGCGTTCAACTTGCCTATGATGCAAGAAGACACACGCCCCTACACTAGAAGGGTCAACTTTGATCAAAGGTTGGACCAAGTCCTCATGGACATATGTGTGGAAGGAGCTCAATGGAAAAGAGACTCAAAAGGCAAGCCAGTTCAATTGAGAAGACTGGACCTTAAGCCTGTGGCTAGAGGATGGTTGGAGTTTATCCAACGCTCCATCATCCCCACTAGCAATCGATCCGAAGTAACTGTGGATCGGGCCATCATGATCCATAGCATCATGATTGGAGAGGAAGTAGAAGTTTATGAAGTCATCTCTCTAGAACTCTACAAAGTAGCCAAAAAGCCCTCCACATTGGCAAGGCTAGCTTTTTCTCATCTCATTTGCCATTTATGCTACTTAGCTAGAGTTGTCATAGAAGGAGACACCCTCATTGAAGAGGACAAGCCCATCACTAAGAAGAGGATGGAGCAAACAAGAGAGCCTATTCATGGATCTCAAGAGACGCATGAGGAAGCTCATCATCAAGAAATTCCTGAGGTGCCTCAAGGGATGCATTTTCCTCCAAACAACTATTGGGAACAACTCAACACTTCTCTAGAAGGATTGAGTCATGACATGAACCAATTAAGGATGGAACACCAAGAGCACTCCATCATTCTCTATGAGATTAGAGAAGATCAAAGAGCTATGAGGGAGGAGCAACAAAGGCAAGGAAGAGACATAGAGGAGCTCAAGAACACCATTGGTCCTTTAAGGAGAAGGCGCCACCATCACTAAGGTGGACTCATTCCTTAACTTCCTTGTTCTTATCTCTCTATTTTTCGGTTTTTAAGCTTCATGTTTGTCTATGTTTGTGTCTTTATTACATGATCATTAGTGTCTAGTGTCTATGTCTTAAGGCTATGAATAATTCCATGAATCCTTTACCTTTCTTAAATGAAAAATGTTTTTAATTCAAAAAATAAGAAGTACATGAGTTTCGAATTTATCCTTGAAATTAGTTTAATTATATTGATGTGGTGACAATACTTTTTGTTTTCTGAATGAATGCTTAAACAGTGCATATTTTTTATCTTGTTGTTTATGAATGTTAAAATTGTTGGCTCTTGAAAGAATGATGAAAAAGAGAAATATTATTGATGATCTGAAAAATAAAAAAATTGATTCTTGAAGCAAGAAAAAGTAGTGAAGAACAAAGTTTGCGAAAAAAAAAGTGGCAAAAAAAATATAAAAGAAAAAGAAAAATCAAGCAGAAAAAGCCAATAGCCCTTAAAACCAAAAGGCAAGGTAAAAAGGATCAAAGGCTTTGAGCATCAATGGATAGGAGGGCCCAAGGAAATAAAATCCAGGCCTAAGCGGCTAAATCAAGCTGTCCCTAACCATATGCTTGTGGCATGCAGGTCCAAGTGAAAAGCTTGAGATGCCAAAACTGTTCAGAAGCAAAAAGCTACAAGTCCCGCTCATCTAAATAGAACTAATATTCATTGATATTTTGAGATTTATAGTATATTCTCTTCTTTTTATCCAATTTGATTTTCAGTTGCTTGGGGACAAGAAACAATTTAAGTTTGGTGTTGTGATGAGCGGATAATTTATATGCTTTTTGGCATTGTTTTTAGGTAGTTTTTAGTAGGATCTAGCTACTTTTAGGGATGTTTTTATTAGTTTTTATGCAAAATTCACATTTCTGGACTTTACTATGAGTTTGTGTGTTTTTCTGTGATTTCAGGTATTTTCTGGCTGAAATTGAGGGACCTGAGCAAAAATCTGATAGGAGGCTGATAAAGGACTGCTGATGCTGTTGGATTCTGACCTTCCTGCACTCAAAATGGATTTTCTGGAGCTACAAAACTCCAAGTGGCGCGCTCTCAACTGCGATGGAAAGTAGATATCCAGGGCTTTCTAGAAATATATGATAGTCTATACTTTATTCGAGTTTAGATGATGCAAACTGGCGTTCAACGCCAGTTCCATGTTGCATTCTAGAGTAAAACGCCAGAAACACGTCACAAACTATAGTTAAACGCCAAACAAACGTTACAACTTGGCGTGTAACCCTAAGAGAAGCTTCTGCACGTGTAAAGCTCAAGCTCAGCCCAAGCACACACCAAAGTGGGCCCCGGAAGTGGATTTCTGCACTTAGACTTATTTCTGTAAATCCTAGTAGCTAAGTTTAGTATAAATAGAACTTTTTACCATTGTACTAGGGGTCTTTTGACCGGGTCTTTTTCCCTATTTTAGAATTCATATGTCATTTGGGGGAGGCTGGCCATTCGGCCATGCCTAGACCTTGTTCTTATGTATTTTCAACGGTGGAGTTTCTACACACTATAGATTAAGGTGTGGAGATCTGCTGTACCTCAAGAATTAATGCAATTACTATTGTTCTTCTATTCAATTCAAGCTTATTCCTATTCTAAGATATTCGCTGCACTTCAACCTGATGGATGTGATGATCCGTGACAATCATCATCATTCTCACCTATGAATGCGTGCCTGACAACCACTCCCATTCTACTTTAGATCGAGCGCATATCTCTTGGATTCCTTAATCAGAATCTTCGTGGTATAAGCTAGAATTATTGGCGGCCATTCTTGAGAATCCAGAAAGTCTAAACCTTGTCTGTGGTATTCCGAGTAGGATTTAGGGATTGAATGACTATGACGAGCTTCAAACTCGCGAGTGTTGGGCGTAGTGACAGACGCAAAAGGATCAATGGATCTTATTCCAACATGATCGAGAACCGACACATAATTAGCCGTGCTGTGACAGAGCATTTAGACTATTTTTACTGAGAGGATGGGAAGTAGCCATTGACAATGGTGACGCCCTACATATAGCTTGCCATGGAAAAGAGTAAGAATGATGATGAAAGCAGTAGGAAAATAGAGATTCAAAAGGGATAAAGCATCTCCACACACTTATCTGAAATTCCCACCAATGATTTACATAAGTATCTCTATCTTTATTTTACATTTTATTTATATTTTAAATTATCAAACTCCATAACCATTTGAATCCGCCTAACTGAGATTTACAAGATGACCATAGCTTGCTTCATACCAACAATCTCCATGGGATCGACCCTTACTCACGTAAGGTATTACTTGGATGACCCAGTGCACTTGCTGGTTAGTTGTGCGAAGTTGCGACAAAGTGTGATTCACATTTGAGAGCTCCAAGTCTTTGGCGCCATTGTTGATGATCACAATTTCGTGCACCACTTATGACCCTGAGAATCCTGCAATGGAAGAGGTGAATTACATGGGAGAACCCTATGGAAACACCTACAATTCTTCATGGAGGAATCACCCAAATTTCTCATGGAAGGATCAATAGAAGCCTCAACAAGGCTTCAATAACAATAATAGTGGGAGAAACAGGTTTGGCAATAGCAAACCTTTCCCATCATCTTCTCAGCAACAGACACAGAATTCTGAGCAGAGCCTCTCTAGCTTAGCAAACATAGCCTCTGATCTATCTAAGACCACTCTCAGTTTCATGAATGAAACAAGGTCCTCTATAAGAAATTTGGAGGTACAAGTAGGTCAGCGGAGTAAAAGAGTCACAGAAACTCCTCCTAGTACTCTCCCAAGCAATACAGAAGAGAATCCAAAGAGAAAGTGCAAGGCCATAACCATGACCAACATGGCCGAACCTGGATAGAGTGAGGAGGATGTGACAAACCTTTAAATGTCCTTTCATACAAACGTTTTGGGTGTCACAAGTAACAAACCCCTTTAGAAATTATTAACCGAGTATTCAAACCTCGGGTCGTCTTCTCAAGGAACTGCGAGGAAGTATGTTCTTATTATTGGTTATAAAGGTTGTAATCGGGGTTTAGAAGGTGAGAAGCAAGTAATTTAAATGATGAGTGAATTAAATGGCAATTAAAAATAAATAATAATTGTAAAACAACTTTTGGCAAGATAAGGGAATTTAGAGGTCTAACTTAGTTATCTCTCTCAACTATAATAAAAGTTGAATCTAAACTCCACTTGGTCAACCTTCGCCAGGGTAAAGGAAAGTCAAGGGACTAATTAAATTGACCTTTGAATCCTAATTATTTCCGAAGAAAAGGTTGGGATTATTCAGGTTCAGCTCAATTAGCAAGATAACGAATCAATTCAAATGTTGGAATAAATAATTGTAGAACTAAAATAAAGGAACATTTAAACCTGGATCCAGAGTTACTCCCAAAACAAGAAGAAGTCCTAAATCCAAAGAGAGAGAGAGAATCTCTCTCTAGACTAAATCTAAATCATGGAAAAGTAGAATTATGTCGGCTCCATTGAATGGATGCATTCCCCCACTTCATAACCTCTGGTCTATGCCTTCTGGACTTGGATTTGGGCCAAAAAGGGCTTTAGAACTCGCTGGGGCGTGTTCTGTAATTTTCTGGTGCGTAGCCTCTGTCAAGCGTCCGCGTGGGTCACGGCGGTCGCGTCATTCGGAGCTTTTCCTTGTCATGCGGTCGCGTCAGTCATGCGACCGCGTCATGTGCGTTCTGCTAGAGGCGCGCGGTCGCGTCAGTCATGCGGCCGCGTCGCTGCTGATTCGTGCTTGGCACGCGATCTCGTCGTCCATGCGATCGCGTGGATACCAGTTTCCTTAAAGCTCCGTTTTGCTTTCTCCTTTCCCTTTGGTATGTTTCCTTTTTCAACCTTTAAGTCATTCTGCCTTAGAAACTCTGAAACTACTCAACACACATATCAAGGCATCTAATGGTAATAGGAGAGGATTAATAATAAGAAAATATAAGTCCAAAGAAGCATGTTTTCAATCAAAGCACATAATTAGGAAGGGAAATGTAAAACATGCAATTAGTATGAATAAGTGGGTAAAGAGTTGATAAAATCCACTCAATTGAGCACAATATAAACCATAAAATAGTGGTTTATCAACCTCCCCACACTTAAACATTGGCATGTCCTCATTCTAAGCTCAAGAGAAGCTATAAAGATGAAGAGGAAAGGTGAAATGTTTTGAAATGCAACCTATGTATATGAATGCAACTACATGCAAAATGTTTCTACCTACTTGGTTTAAAAGTAAATAAATTCTCCAAGAATAAATATAAACCAAATTCCACTTATTCAAATTACACAATAAAAGATAAGTAAACTTGTAAGAAGATAGCTCATGAAAGTAGGGAACATAGAATCAAGCATTGAACCCTCACAAGAAATGTATATGCACTTCTAATCTCTCAAGTGTCTAGGGTCAATCACTCTACTCTTCCCTAGTCATGCTTTCTAACACTTTGTTCTTCATCTAACCAATCAACAATATTTAATGCATCAATGCAAACATCATGAGGTCTTTTCAAGGTTGTAATGGGGCCAAGGTAAGGGTGAGGGTATATACAAGGCTAAGTGAGCTAGTGAAGTGAATCCTTGAGTAGTCTAAGATCCCACCTAACATATACATACTCTATAAAAATTTTAATATTATACTTAGCTTCCCATAATTTTCCCACTTTTGTATTACATGCTCATGTATCGAAGTTATTTTTGAATTTTTTTTGTCCCATGTGCAATGATTCTTTTTTATTTTGCATTTGGGGTAATATTATTTTTTTTTGTATCCCCTTATCAATTACTTAATATTTTTTTTTGATGCACATGGTAATTCAATTATTTTGATGAGCATGTTTCCCAAAATTTTTATTTTGAAATGTCTTTATTCTTTTTTAATTTTCTACCTTTGTTTTTATCATCCATGTTCCCATAAGGTTCCCCACACTTAAACAATTACACAATTTCTATCTTAAGCTAACCAAGGATTCAACTTGGGATTTTTATTTTGTTTTTCTGCTTAAGGCTAGTAATGTGGTTATAAAACAAGAGGGGATTTAAAAGCTCAAGGGGGCTGACAATGGTGATGTAAAAGGTAGGCTAATTTTGGGATAAGTGAGTTAGAATCAAACAATGGCCTTAATCATATGCAAGCATGTAGATATATTAAATATGGACATACAGAATGGAACAAAGCAAAGATTGCAATTCTAGAGAAGGAAACACACAAGAATAAAATAATTATGGTTAAATAATGTAACCATGTAAATAAGCTCAAAGTCTCACAGGTTGTGTGTTCTTTAGCTATAATTCATATTCCAATTACAACTTCAAACAAATTTTTAACATAAAAATTTTCAATTTAAATTAGTGAAATTTTTCAAAAAAAATAGGATCTTAAAAGAAATTTATTATTTTAACCAAGTAGTAACTAAATGCACAAAATCATCAAATAAATATGCAATCAAATATGCAGATGCAACAATGAACAAATAAAGAAAATAAGATTATTAGTGTTGAAAAGAAAGTACTAACCCACGGAGATCGGTATCAACCTCCCCACACTTAAAGATTGCACCGTCCTCGGTGCATGCTGAGATGTGCAGGTGGACCGGTTGTTCCAACTGAAGCTTTTCTTCAAGATTTTGCAGATGGACTTGTCTGTCTCCCCATGTAAATGTCTTCCGCTTCCCTTCCGGGTGGCCATCCTGAAAGAAAAAGGAAAGAAAAGTAACCCAAAAATAAAGATAGAAAGTAAATGAAATATGGGTTGAGTAATGCCAAATGATAATGGTCTCATTTACATGGAAGCTTCAACATGTACGTGAGAAAAGATAGAAGCCATGGCATACTGGTGCACGAATTTGTAATCCGTACAACTAACCAGCAAGTGCACTGGGTCGTCCAAGTAATACCTTACGTGAGTAAGGGTCGATCCCACGGAGATTGTT
>NC_029778.3:68879708-68882059 GCF_000817695.3 Arachis duranensis
TTGACTTAAATAGTATTGCCCAACAGTGTAAAACAAGTTACCAAAATAAATTCAAGAAAAGATGTAACAGTTGAATAAGAAGGGATATTTAACACCAATGGAAAAATAAAAGAAAAAAATTCAGAAAAGAAAATAAAAAAATGCACAAATTTAAAATGCAATGAATGAGATATGCAAATAAATCAAAATAAAATAAAAAAATAAGAAGAATGAGAAGGGAAAGAAGGGAAGAGGAAGTAAATAAGAAAGGAGAAGAAAAAATTAGGATTTGGAGGAGAGAAAGATAAGATATGTGGCAGTTTTAGGGTGAGCTGTGCGGCGCATGCGACGCGGCCGCGGAAGGCACGCGTTTGCGTGGGTACGCGTCAGGTATGGGCACGCGATCGCGTCAGTCACGCGGTCGCGTGACCCGTGTTGTGCTGCTGGCGCGAGTGCAGCTTCGCGCCAGCACAACTCTCTGTTCAAATTAATTTATTTGCCAAAATTGGGGTGACGCGATCGCGTGAGTGTGCGTCAGAAAATAATTGACGCGGCCGCATCGGCAACGCGGTCGCGTGACAAGGATTGTGCTTCCAGCACCAATCCAGCACCACTCTCACACAATATGGCATTGTACACCCTTTTACGTCGAAAATGCAGGGTATGCGGCCGCGTGGGGCACGCGGTCGCGTGGGAGGCCATACTTCCCATTCGACGCGGTCGTGTGGGTCGATATGTGCCATTAGCACGCCTCCAGCCACGCTCCTGCATGGCTCTCTGTTCACTTTTTAATTTTCCTTTCTCTCCAAGCGACGCGGACGCGTCGCTGATGCGATCGCGTCGCGTAGCGAAAATTTTTTTTATATATGCATGAACAATGTAGAATGCAGTGATGAATATGAGTGCTATGCATGATTCCAGGTTTACTAAAGTAAAATGAAAAGGAAATAAAAATAAAAACAAATAATGATGAAATAAACTGAAAAAGAAACGACCATACCATGGTGGGTTGTCTCCCACCTAGCACTTTTAGTTAGAGTCCTTAAGTTGGACATTGGAGGAGCTTCCGGTTAGGGTGGCTTATGTTTAAATTCGTCCAAAAATCTCCACCAGTGCTTGGAATGCCAATAGCCTCCGGGGTCCCAAACTAGGCATGTGAAGCTTCTGAACAGCTTCAAACAGATTTTTAGGTTCCCGGGGTGATAAATGTCAGAATAAACTCCAGGATTCCAAGCATTGCTTTTAAATCCGCCTCCGTTTTGATTTGTAAGTTTCCATTCGGGCGAGTTAAAAAGTAGAATCTCACCGTGGTGACCAAACGTTCTCCGTGATCCATGCAATTGAGCATGATACCAATCCGTGTACTTCGAGGTGAAGCGTGGAACTTTATTGAACCTTGTGCACCAACTCTGAGTACGAGCCATTTCCCTTTTACTCTTAAAGCCGCAGAGAGCTCTAAGCTGGCCATCTGTTTCGAGTAAACCATATTCAAGTGAATAAGTAAAGTCATAAGTTAAGGATTGTACCCACTTGAAGCTTGTATTAGGTGGTAGTGGCCTTGGGATAGGTGTTTCTGGTGGTTCTGTAAGTTCTACTCCCTTATGCTCTTTTGTGAATTCCTCCACTTCTTTGCAAAGATCTTCAATTGTATATGTGTCCTGGTCAAAGTCTTCCGTGTCTTCCTCATCACTCAAGTCATAGATTGGAGGTTGAGAGAAATCTACCTCCGCATCATCTTCATATTCACTTGGGGAGGATTCTTCGATCTAAGAGAATTCACTTGCGGACGTAAGTTCATCACCAAGAGAGATAGACTTGTGAATATCACCATCAAGGGAATTTTCTTCTTGGATTATTCCGTCTGATTCCTCATAAACGAATTGCCTTGGAGATTGTACAGTATCTTCCTTAGCATCAAATGTAGCATCCTGGACGGAGTTTTCCTCAATTCTAGATTCCCAAGGAAGTTCAGCATCGCCTAGATCTTCAACCAACTCTTCTTCTTGAACAAAGACAGCCTCTTCTAATTGTTCTAGTACAAATTCATTCTCTACCTTGTCCACTGGAGTCTCTAGTATTTCTTTCGTGCTACACTCTTCATCGGGTTGTCCACATGGAGCAGTGGTTGATCCTTGTATATTTGAGCGTTTAGTGGCCCATTGTATTAGTGCGTACTCCAGTTGTTGAATGGTTGTTTGAAATTTAGTTATTGTTTCTTTTAGGCGATCCTCTGCTTTGTGGTTTGCTAGACTTAGACATGATACATAGGGAAGTGGTGATGATTGGGAACGACTGGATTGGTATTGGGGTAAGGAAGGATCATATGATGGCGAATGGTGACGAGAAGCTTGTGAGTGTGGTGGTTCGAGGTT
>NC_029778.3:68882180-68882724 GCF_000817695.3 Arachis duranensis
AATGGTCTTTGTCCAGGATATCTCGGAGGGTGTTGCTGCCAAAAGGGTTGATTAAATCCTCTTGGTTCCAACCATCCTTGATTGGTCTGACCTTGATGCACATTCTTGCTGTAACTTCTATTTCCTTTAACAATATTAGAGCCAAACTCAAAGCGAGAGGGGTGAGAGTTCATAGTAGCAAATAAAGATAAAAAGGAAAAAACAAAAATAAATAAACAAGCAAAAGAAAAATATTTACAATAACCAATAATAAGTCACACGTTAGCAGTTCCCCGGCAACGGCGCCATTTTGATGAGAATGACTTTTGCGTGGTCTAGAAATTTGCGGATAAATCCTCGTTGCAGGTATAGTTTCTAAACCTTCAAAAGTCCTTTCATACAAACGTTTTGGGTGTCACAAGTAACAAACCCCTTTAAAAATTGTTAACCGAGTATTCAAACCTCGGGTCGTCTTCTCAAGGAACTGCGAGGAAGTATGTTCTTATTATTGGTTATAAAGGTTGTAATCGGGGTTTAGAAGGTGAGAAGCAAGTAATTTAAATGA
>NC_029778.3:68883206-68884892 GCF_000817695.3 Arachis duranensis
CATTGAATGGATGCATTCCCCCACTTCATAACCTCTGGTCTATGCCTTCTGGACTTGGATTTGGGCCAAAAAGGGCTTTAGAACTCGCTAGGGCGTGTTCTGTAATTTTCTGGTGCGTGGCCTCTGTCAAGCGTCCGCGTGGGTCACGGCGGTCGCGTCATTCGGAGCTTTTTCTTGTCATGCGGTCGCGTCAGTCATGCGACCGCGTCATGTGCGTTCTGCTAGAGGCGCACGGTCGCGTCAGTCATGCGGCCGCGTCGCTGCTGATTCGTGCTTGGCACGCGATCTCGTCGTCCATGCGATCGCGTGGATACCAGTTTCCTTAAAGCTCCGTTTTGCTTTCTCCTTTCCCTTTGGTATGTTTCCTTTTTCATCCTTTAAGTCATTCTGCCTTAGAAACTCTGAAACTACTCAACACACATATCATGGCATCTAATGGTAATAGGAGAGGATTAATAATAAGAAAATATAAGTCCAAAGAAGCATGTTTTCAATCAAAGCACATAATTAGGAAGGGAAATGTAAAACATGCAATTAGTATGAATAAGTGGGTAAAGAATTGATAAAATCCACTCAATTGAGTACAAGATAAACCATAAAATAGTGGTTTATCAACGCCCCTACACTAGAAGGGTCAACTTTGATCAAAGTTTGGACCAAGTCCTCATGGAAATATGTGTAGAAGGAGCTCAGTGGAAAAGAGACTCCAAAGGCAAGCCGGTTCAATTGAGAAGGCATGACCTTAAACCCGTGGCTAGAGGATGGTTGGAATTCATCCAACGCTCCATCATTCCTACTAGCAACCGATCCAAAGTAACTGTGGATCGGACTATTGATGAGCGGATATTTTATACGCTTTTTGGGGGTAATTTCATGTAGATTTTAGCATGTTTTAGTTAGTTTTTAGGAGAATCTTATTAGTTTTTAGGCAAAAATCATATTTCTAGACTTTACTATGAGCTTGTGTGTTTTTCTGTGATTTCAGGTATTTTCTGGCTGAAATTGAGGGAGCTGAGCAAAAATCTGAGTTAGGCGAAAAAAGGACTGCTGATGATGTTGGATCCTGACCTCCCTGCACTCGAAATGGATTTTCTGGAGCTACAGGAGTCCAATTGGCGCGCTCTTAACGGCGTTGGAAAGTAGACATCCAGGGCTTTCCAGCAATATATAATAGTTTATACTTTGCACGAAGATAGACGATGTAACTTGGCGTTGAACGCCAAGTTCATGCTGCTGTCTGGAGTTAAACGCCAGAAAAACGTCATGATCCGGAGTTGAACGCCCAAAACACGTCATGACCTGGATTTTAACGCCAAGAAAGGCCTCTACTCATGGATAGCTTTAGTCTCAGCCCCAGCACACACCAAGTGGGCCCCAGAAGTGGATTTCTGCACCAATTATCTCAGTTTACTCATTTTCTGTAAACCTAGGTTACTAGTTTACTATTTAAACAACTTTTAGAGACTTATCTTGCACCTTATGACATTTTCAGATCTGAATTACATACTTTTTGACGGAATGAGTCTCTAAACTCCATTGTTGGGGGTGAGGAGCTCTGCAGCGTCTCGATGATTTAATACAATTCCTTTGTCTTCCATTCAAACACGCTTGTTCTTATCTAAGATGTTTATTCGCGCTTAATTGTGAAGAAGGTGATGATCCGTGACACTCATCACCTTCCTCAAT
>NC_029778.3:68885992-68886558 GCF_000817695.3 Arachis duranensis
CTTTTGTGTGTTTTTCTCTTTCATCATAAAATTCAAAATTCAAAAAAAAATTATATTTTCTAACTAATTTTGAACCACTTTTTCGAAATTTTTATATAAATTTCAGATTTTAATTTCAATTTTTTCTAAAAATTTTCAAAAAAAATATTTTTAACTTCTTTTTATATATTTTGTTTTTATTTATTCCACTTTTATAAAATAAATAGAATCAACATATAAATTATCTCTTGTAATCCAATATGGAAGCAAGTAGGAATGAACAGTCCAAAAGGACTCTGGGGTCATATGCTAACCCCACTACTGCTTCATATGGAAGTAGTATCTGTATACCCTCCATTGGAGTTAGTAGCTTTGAGCTGAATCCTCAGCTCATTATCATGGTGCAGCAAAACTGCGCCAGTATTCTGGTCTTCCACATGAAGAACCTACAGAGTTTCTGGCACAATTTCTGCAAATTGCTGATACAGTACATGATAAGGAAGTAAACCAGGATGTCTACAGATTATTACTGTTTCCATTTGCTGTAAAAGATCAAGCTAAGAGGTGGTTAAATAACCAGCCTAAGA
>NC_029778.3:68890526-68890829 GCF_000817695.3 Arachis duranensis
TGTTAAAATTCCTCCAGAAACACATCTTCAGCAGATTTGGTATCCCTAGAGTATTAATCAGTGATGGGGGCACTCATTTCTGCAATAAACAGCTTTACTCTGCTCTGGTATGTTATGGAGTCAACTACAGGGTAGCTACTCCATATCACCCACAAACTAATGGGCAAGCTGAAGTCTCAAATAGAGAACTTAAAAGAATCCTGAAACGGACTGTAATTAACTGCAGAAGGGATTGGGCAAAAAGCTTGGATGATGCTCTGTGGGCATACAGAACAGCATTCAAGACCCCTATAGGGACCTCTC
>NC_029778.3:68891564-68892547 GCF_000817695.3 Arachis duranensis
TAAAGAAGCGCTTGCTGGGAGGCAACCCAGCCAATCACAAAATTTAATTTTATTCGTTTTTCTAATAATTTGAAGTTTTACAGGTAGATGCTACAGTATCTTCAAAAGGTGAAATAGCAATTGGTTGAAGTCACAAAGTTACAAGGAAAATTGGAAGCTCACTGGCGTGAAAAAGCCAGTAAGAAATACTTTGGGCGTTGAACGCCCAAAAGAAGCACCCACTGGGCGTTTAACGCCAGTAAGGGTAGCCATCTGGGCGTTAAACGCCAGAAAGGAGCATCTTCTGGGCGTTAAACGCCAGAAAGAAGCACCTTCTGGGCGTTTAACGCCAGTCTGCTAGCATCCTGGGCGTTCAGAAAAACGCCCAGTGACAAAGGACTTCCTGGCGTTCAACGCCAGAAAGAAGCACCAGATGGGCGTTGAACGCCCAGGAAAAGCAACATTTGGGCGTTAAACGCCCAAAACATGCATCATGTGGGCGTTTAACGCCAGGATGGTGGGAGGAGGTAACAAATTCGTTTTTTTTTTCCTAATTTTTCAAAATTTTTATGTTTCAATCCATGATTTCTTGCATCAACATGTTCCAAATTGTCATCCATCATATCAAGTTAGTTTTCCAAAAAACCTGATTTCTAAAATTCCATGTTGCAAATATTTTAGGTATATCTTAACCCAAAAAAACAAATGGCTTTCCAATCCAATCCATCTCTTCTAAAATTTGTTTTCAAAACTCAATTTTCTTTTTAAATCTTTTTCAAAAATTAAAAATTTCAGATTTATCTTTTAAAATTATTATTCATATCTTTCTCTTTTTAAATTATATCTTTTTCTGATCATATCTTTTAAAATCATATCTTTTATCTTATCTTTTTCTTATTTTCGAAAATTACCCACCCCCCTCCCTATATTTTGAGTTCGGCGCCTCCTCCTCATCATCATCCCACACTTGCTCTCCTTCTATCCCTCTTCTTTCTTCTCTTTTG
>NC_029778.3:68894209-68895329 GCF_000817695.3 Arachis duranensis
GGTGGTAATACTGGAAAACAAAGTGCTTAGGGCCACAGCCAAGACTCATAAAATAACTGTGTTCAAGAATCAACATAATACACTAGGAGAATCAATAATACTATCTGAATTCTGAGTTCCTATGGATGCCAATTATTCTGAAATTCAAAAGATACAGGGAGATGCCAAAACTGTTCAGAAATAAAAAGCTACAAGCCCCGCTCATCTAATAAGAATCTGAGCTTCATTTAAAACTCTAAAAATATTATTACTTCTTAATTTCTTTGAGAACCTATTTTATTTATCTAGTTGCTTGAGGACAAGCAACAGTTTAAGTTTGGTGTTGTGATGAGCGGATATTTTATACGCTTTTTTGGGGTAATTTCATGTAAATCTTAGCATGTTTCAGTTAGTTTTTAGTAGAATAATATTAGTTTTTAGGCAAAAATCATATTTCTGGACTTTACTATGAGTGTGTGTGTTTTTCTGTGATTTCAGGTATTTTCTGGCTAAAATTGAGGGAGTTGAGCAAAAATTTGAGTTAGGCTGAAAAAGGACTGCTGATGCTGTTGGATCCTGACCTCCCTGCACTCGAAATGGATTTTCTGGAGCTACAAGAGTCCAATTGGCGCGCTCTTAACGGCGTTGGAAAGTAGACATCCAGGGCTTTTCAGCAATATATAATAGTCCATACTTTACGCGAAGATAGACGACGTAACTTGGCGTTGAACGCCAAGTTTATGCTGCTGTCTGGAGTTAAACGCCAGAAAAACGTCATGATCCGGAGTTGAACGCCCAAAACACGTCATGACCTGGATTTTAACGCCAAGAAAGGCCTCTACTCGTGGATAGCTTTAGTCTCAGCCCCAGCACACACCAAGTGGGCCCCAGAAGTGGATTTCTGCACCAATTATCTCAGTTTACTCATTTTCTGTAAACCTAGGTTACTAGTTTACTATTTAAACAACTTTTAGAGACTTATCTTGCACCTTATGACATTTTCAGATCTGAATTACATACTTTTTGACGGCATGAGTCTCTAAACTCCATTGTTGGGGGTGAGGAGCTCTGCAGTGTCTCGATGATTTAATACAATTCCTTTGTTTTCCATTCAAACACGCTTGTTCTTATCTAAGATGTT
>NC_029778.3:68895415-68912839 GCF_000817695.3 Arachis duranensis
GAACGTTTTCACTGAGAGGATGGGAAGTAGCCACTGACAACGGTGACACCCTACATAGAGCTTGCCATGGAAGGAGCCTTGCGTGTGTTGAAGGATTTCAAGGAAGAGTTGAAGTTCAAAGGACAAAGCATCTCCAAAACTCCAACATATTCCCCATTACTGCACAACAAGTAACGCTATTGTTCTCTATTATTTTAACTTACAATTTAAATACTTTGACTTCTTACAACTAAATCCAAATAACTTTATTGGCCTCCTGACTAAGATTAATAAAATAAACATTGATTGCTTCAAACCAATAATCTCCGTGGGATCGACCCTTACTCACGTAAGGTACTACTTGGACGACCCAGTGCACTTGCTGGTTAGTTGTGCGAATCACAAATTCGTGCACCAGCTATCATGATCCATAGTATCATGATTGCAGAGGAAGTGGAAGTTCATGAGATCATACCTCTAGAACTATACAAGGTTACTGACAAACCTTCCACTTTGGCAAGGTTAGCCTTCCCTCATCTCATTTCTCACCTATGCAGTTTAGCTGGAATATTCATAGAGGAAGACATCCTCATTGAAGAGGACAAGCCCATCACTAAAAAGAGGATAGAGCAAAAAAGAGAGCCCACTCATGGACCTCAACAAGAGCATAAGGAAGTCCCTCATCAAGAAATCCTTGAGATGCCTCAAGGGATGCATCTTCCTCCACATAACTATTGGGAGCAACTCAACACCTCATTGGGAGATTTGAGTTCCAATATGGAGCAACTAAGGATGGAGCACCAAGAGCACTCCATTATTCTCCATGAAATTAGAGATGATCAAATAGCCATGAAGGAAGAGCAACAAAGGCAAGGAAGAGACATAGAGGAGCTCAAGCATTCCATTGGACCTTCAAGAGGAAGAACTAGCTGCCATCACTAAGGTGGACCCGTTCTTTGATTTTCTTGTTCTTATTTTTCTATTTTTCGATTTTTATGCTTTATGTGTTATCTATATTTGTGTCTTCATTACATGATCATTAGTGTCTAGTGTCTATGTCTTAAAGCTATGGATAATTCCATGAATCCTTCACCTTTCTTAAATGAAAAATGTGCCTAATTACAAAAGAACAATAAGTACTTGGATTTCAAATTTTATCTTGAAATATGTTTAATTATTTTGATGTGGTGGCAATACTTTTTGTTTTCTGAATGAATGCTTGAACAATGCATATTTTTTATAGTGAAGTTTATGAATGTTAAAATTGTTGGCTCTTGAAAGAATGATGAAGAAAGAGAAATGTTATTGATGATTTGAAAAATCATGAAATTGATTCTTGAAGCAAGAAAAAGCAGTGAATAACAAAGCTTGCGAAAAAAATTGGTGAAAAAAAAAGAAAGAAAAAGAAAAAGCAAGCAGAAAAAGCCAATAGCCCTTTAAACCAAAAGGCAAGGGTAAAAGGGATCCAAGGCTTTGAGCATCAGTGGATAGGAGGGCCCAAAGGAATAAAATCCTAGCCTAAGCGGCTAAATCAAGCTGTCCCTAACCATGTGCTTGTGTCATGAAGGTCCAAGTGAAAAGCTTGAGACTGAGTGGTTAAAGTCGTGATCCAAAGCAAAAGGGTGTGCTTAAGAACTCTAGACACCTCTAACTGGAGACTTTAGCAAAGCTGAGTCACAATCTAAAAAAGTTCACCCAGTTATATGTCTGTGGCATTTATGTATCCGGTGGTAATACTGGAAAATAAAGTGCTTAGGGTCACGGCCAAGACTCATAAAGTAGGTGTGTTCAAGAATCAACGTACTAAACTAGGAGAATCAATAACACTATCTAAAATTCTAAGTTCCTATAGATGCCAATCATTCTGAATTTCAAAGGATAAAGTGAGATGCCAAAACTGTTCAGAAGCAAAAAGCTACTAGCCCCGCTCATCTAATTGGTACAAAGTTTCATTGATATTGTGAGATTCATTGTATATTCTCTTCTTTTTATTTTGTTTTCAGTTGCTTAGGGACAAGCAACAATTTAAGTTTGGTGTTGTGATGAGCGGATAATTTATATGCTTTTGGCATTATTTTTAGGTAGTTTTTAGTATGATTTAGTTAGTTTTTAGTATATAACTATTAGTTTTTATGCAAAAATCACATTTCTGGACTTTACTATGAGTTTATGTGTTTTTCTATGATTTTAGGTATCTTCTGGCTGAAATTGAGGGACCTGAGCAAAAATGTGATTCAGAGGCTGAAAAAAGACTGAAGATGCTGTTGAATTTTGACCTCCCTGCACTTGAAGTGGATTTTCTGGAGCTACCGAAGCCCAATTGGCGCGCTCTCAATTGAGTTGGAAAATAGACATATTGGGTTTTCCAGCAATGTATAATAGTTCATACTTTGCTCGAGATTTGATGGCCCAAACTGGCGTTCCAAGTCAGCATAAAAATTCTGGCGTAAAACGCCCAAACTGGCACCAGAATTGGAGTTAAACGCCCAAACTGGCACCAGAGCTGGCATTTAACTCCAAGAGAAGCCTATGCACATGAAAGCTTCAATGCTCAGCTCAAGCACACACCAAGTGGGCCCCGGAAGTGGATTTCTGCATCATTTACTTATTTCTATAAACCCTAGGTTACTAGTTGGCTATAAATATGACCTTTTACTATTGTATTTTCATCTTTTTTATCATCTGTGATATTTTGATCATCTTTGATCTTGGAATCAGGTCTTTGAACCCTTTTTTTATTGTTTCATGTTATTTGGGAGGCATGGCCGTTCTTATGTATTTTCAATGGTGGAATTTCTACACATCATAGATTAAGGTGTGGAGCTCTACTGTTCCTTATGAATTAATGCAATTACTACTATTTTCTATTCAATTCAAGCTTATTCTTATACTAAGATATCCATTTGCACTTCAACATGATGAATGTGATGATCAAGTGACACTCATCACCATTCTCACTTATGAACGCATGCTTGACAACCACTTTCGTTCTACCTTAAAACAAGCTTGAATGCATATCTCTTGGCCTCCTGGTCCACGACGCATGGTTGCCTCTCCTGACAACAGAGCCTTCCATTCCATGAGATCAGAGTTTTCTTGGTATAAGCTAGAATCAATTGGCAGCATTCTTGAGATCCGAAAAGTCTAAACCTTGTCTGTGGTATTCTGAGTAGGATCTGGGATGAGATGACTGTGATGAGTTTCAAACTCGCGAGTGTTGGGCGCAGTGACAGTGCACAAAAGGATCAATGGATCTTATTCCGACACGATCGAGAACTGACAGATGATTAGCCATACGTAACCTGTAGTCGGACCATCTTCAATGAGAGGACGGATGGTAGCCATTGACAACGATGATCCCCAACATACAGCTTGCCATGGAAGGGAGTACACATGACTGGATGAAGGCAGTAGGAAAGCAGAGATTCAGAAGGAACAAAGCATCTCCATACGCTTATATGAAATTCCCACCAATGAATTACATAAGTATTTCTATCTTATTTTATGTCTTATTTATCTTTTAATTATCAAAACCCCATAACAATTTGAATCTGCCTGATTGAGATTTACAAGATGACCATAGCTTGCTTCAAGCCGACAATCTCCATTGGATCGACCCTTACTCATGTAAGGTATTACTTAGACGACCCAGTGCACTTGCTGGTCAGCTGCACGAAGTTGTGTATCACGATTTTGTGTACCATAGTTGTTCCCATTTAAAGATAATCGAAATCAGCACAATATTTTCATAACAATAATACACAAGATTGACAATTGATAAATTTAAGTTCATCTATTCCTAGAGACATATAACCTTTGGAATTATAAACATAACAATATCAATAATATTAAGTTATTCTTCTTCCTATTTAATTTACAACAGAATAGAACATGCACAACACTTTATTTAACTGAACTATACATGTGACATTGCAGTAGCAACAATTGATGCAACTCATGGTAAAACAAATATATTAATTCTCAGATCAAAATGTCCAAAGAGACCACCATAATGATGCAAAACCTTGCTATATGCATATTCTACCAATGGTTACTAAAAACAGACCTTGATTGAGTGGAAGATCCCATCAGCATCGACAAGAAGCACACCAACATCAGAAGCCTGGTCTTGTATGCAAAAAGGGTGGCTAAAGGCAGGAGAGAACATAAGGAAACCAATATCACATTGCCAATGAGACATGCATCCAATATTTAAATAACAGAAGAAACTTTGGGCATATTTGGATAACATTTGAAGGTTCAGAAGAAATAAAGCCCTAATTAACAAGTACAGAGAAGAAAAAATTTCCAGCAATACACCATTATCCCAAGAGAAATGTAATAGAAACTCATGTAACATAGCTCACCAAGCATAGTTAGGTTGAGTCCAAATAGTTACCTTTATAAGGACCAAACTTCCTACTGAGTAATACAGGTCAACCAAAGTCTTTGCATACTTGATAGTAGCTTTAAGTCTTAAAGCAATATCCTTTATAAAATAAACAAATTGTACGATCAAATTTTCAGACATGCTAAAAAACATGTGAAATGAAATTTCATTGCAAAAGTAATGATAACCGAAACCAAATCAAGACAATAATAATACCCTGAAAACATCCCCATTAAATTTTTTACAATAGCAAAGCAATAACTTTTTTAAGATTAAGAAGAAATAGTTTTTTTATTATGTTTGGACTTTTGTTAAATAAAATAAAAATAGTAAAATTAGCTGCAATGTTGCAGAGCAGTCACAGTTAGCCTGTATTGGTACAAGCTGATAATATTCTCGTCTCCATTAGAATCAGTTTCGAAACACCCTTAGCTTTATTATCTTACAACAAAGCATATTAACAAAAATGTAATCAAAACAGGTTGCAATTTGGCTTAGGTACAGGAATTACATTTAAAGCACGGACGCACACAGAGCAACATTCATTTTTCCTTTTTGGTTCAGTCACTAACTCACTATGCATTCAGTAATAAGAATGAAAAAGATGAAGATGAATAAACGAATGGATGCATTTAGCAGAAGCTACACTTACTAATAATTTCTCCTCTTTTCTGATTAAATGACACCGAGAGAAAATGAAAGCCTATTGCTTGCCGTTGATCCTGCAGGAAAATGCGATTCAGGTGGATTGTTCTGAATCTAAAATCCCCAATTCTTAGTGGCATATCCAGTAGCTAAAACCCACAAATAAAAACCCTAAATAAGAACCCCAAACCTCTCAAATTCCACAAAACCAACTGAAAATCAATACATACCACCGTTCTGAAGCTAAAACCCCCCCAATTCCTAGTGGCCCAAATAAAAACCCCTAAATCAAAACCCTAAACCTCTCAAATTTCACAGAACCAACTGAAAATTGATACATACCACTAGCCATTGTTGTTCATCATCATCAGCACAGCCACACGCACCTTCTTCTACACTAAAAAGAGAGCGAGTGAGAGAATGACGGCAAAGAGAGGATAGAGAGCGAGTAAGGAACATACTACATACTGCATAAAAGTAGAACACTTTGCCATATTGATAATTAAACATTAGCTAGCAACCTTACAAAATAATAAGGAATTAAGAAAACTTACAGAATCCAAAAATTAAACATGACAAACTTAACAACAATAGCATCAACACATAATGAAGAATAATGTTTTGAAAGTTATAAAACAATGAAGAAGTTTACCAGTGTGATGTTCAATAGAACTGAAAAATCACCCAGAAGATGCTCCTCCATTTACAGCAACTTAACTTAGAAAATGAGCAGCAGTTACTCCCTTTACAATAACACTGGTGCTACAACACATGCATTTTCACAAACACAGAGAGCAGCAATAAAACTGTGAAGAAGTACCATTCCAATTTCCAAATCTCTAGTATTCAGCTTCGACAATTAATAAAAAAAAGTCACATACAACAACAACCACCACCACCATAAAATTCTAATTTCAATATGAAACTCTAAAGATACATCGAAATTAACATTGAAAGAACAAGGCTGAAGGAAACTCACCTGGGATCGACTGTGAAGAAAGCTGACCAACTAAAAATTAATGGTCGAAACAAGAAGACGAAGACCACCACCACCTGAGGGACCAGATGCTGGTTCCGTCTTCTTCTGCCACCGGCAAAATGAGCGCAGGGAAGGCGGTGACTGAGTGCGACATGGTGACGACGCAAACTGCAATGACGAGCTTGAGTCTGAGACAGTAAGTGCGAGACCGAGAGAGAAGTGAGCTAGAGAACAGAAAAGAGAGTAACGAGAGAGAATAGAGAAGAGAGATGAAGGGGGTTCATTAGATTAAGGATTGGGGGATACAGCACCGTTTCTGATTTGGTGAAAATGTGAAAAACATTTCACTAAGTGTTTGTATTTAGCCCTAGATACATTAGGAGATGTTTTTGAAACGCATCCAAAATATAATAAATAGGTTACTCTTTAAAAACGCACCCTTTGGTGAGAAAAATGTACCCATAGATATTCAAATACGGCTACGCTTTATTAGTGATATTTAAAATATCTAAGGAGACACTTTTGAAGTGATGCCTCAATAGTGTGTCATATTCTCTTATAAAAGGGCACCATGCGAAAAAATAGGCTACGCTTTTCAAATGTAGCTTAAAAAAAGTGTGGCTCAATGGGTGTTTTTCTTGTAGTGAACAGAGAAGTCATCCATGAATACTTCCAAGAATTTTTCCACCATATCTGAGAAGATAGAGAGCATGCACCTTTGAAAGGTTGCTGGTGCATTACAAAGGCCAAATGACATTCTCTTATAGGCAAACACTCCCTATGGGCATGTAAAAGCTGTCTTTTCTTGATCTTGAGGATCTACTACAATTTGATTGTAGCCCGAGTAGCCATTCAAAAAGAAGTAGAATGTATGGCCAGCCAGTCTTTCCAGAATCTGGTCTATGAAAGGTAAGGGAAAATGATCCTTTCTTGTGGCGTTGTTGAGTCTCCTATAGTCGATGCACATATGCCACCCTGTGACAGTTCTTGTGGGGATCAACTCATTTTTTCATTGTGGATTACTGCCATCCCGCCTTTCTTGGGTACCACTTGTACAGGGCTTACCTAGAGACTATCAGAAATGGGATATATGATCCCATCCTCCCAAAAATTTGTAACCTCTTTTTGGACCACCTCCTTCATAGCCAGATTCAGTCGCCTCTGTGGCTGCACCACGGGTTTAGCGTCATCTTCAAGTCTAATTTTGTGCATACATCAAGTTGGACTGATTCCTTTTAAGTTACTTATAGTCCATCCGAGAGCTATCTTGTGAGCTTTGAGTACTTGAATTAGCACCTCTTCTTCCTGCTAGTTTAGGGCAGAACTTATGATAACTGGATATAGGTCACCATCTCCTAAGAACACATATTTCAAGGATGGTGGCAAAGGATTAAGCTCAAGTTTAGGAGGTCCATCTTCCACTTTAGGGTTGGTCAGCGTCTCCTCCTACTCTTCTGGTACATGCAATTCAGGCATGGCATCTTCAAGAATGTTATCCAGCTCTTCCTCAAGTCTTAAAATCTCATGTACCTCTTCAACCAGGGGTTATATGACATCAATCTTTATGCATTCCTTTGGAAGGTCAGGGTGTTGGATGGCTTTGACAGCATTGAATGTGAACCCATCCTTATTGACTCTCAGTCTTACTTATCCTTTCTGAACGTCAATGATGGTTCTCCCTGTAGCCAAAAAAGGTCTTCCTAGAATAATAGAAGCATTCATGTTTTCTTCCATATCTAGGATTACAAAGTCTATGGGGAATGTGAAGGGACCAACCCTGACAATCATCTCTTCAACCACCACTGATGGGATCTTGACAGAGCCATCAGCAAGCTGAAGGCAGATGCGGGTAGGCTTGGATTCTTGGATTCAGAGCTTGTTATTAATGATAATGGCATGAGGTCGATGCTTGCTCCAAGATCACATAGGGCTGTGCTTTTGCAAGTGTCCCCAAGGGTGCATGGTATCACAAAACTCCAAGGGTCCTGTAGTTTCTTTGGTAGGTTTCTCTGGATAATCGCACTGTATTCCTTGGTGAGCAAAGCTTTCCCTGCCTCCCTCCAATCCTTTTTGTGGCTCATTATGTCGTTCATAAACTTGGCGTAGGAAGACTTCTGTTCAAGAGCTTTAGCAAATGGGATCTTGTCTCGAGTGTCTTGAGGATATCCCAAAACCTGGCAAATTGCTCATCCTTTTGTCCTATGCAGTTTCTGAGGATATGGCAGCCTAGCTTTGTATTCAAGGGTCCTGAGTGATGCAGAGTGATTATCGATAGTGACCGAGGAAGGATTGTCAGCCTGCCTTAGTGGAACGCTTCCTGAATTGGCGTGTATATTGCCTTCCCCTTCTAGGCATTGAATGCCAGTGTTGTGCCCTTTTGGGCATTGAACGCCCCTATTGCTCTGGGCGTTGAATGCCAGGAGCAGTAGTCTGGGGTGCTGTGCATTCTTCTTCTGGTGTAATATTGTATTAAGATGGGGTAATCAGTGTTCTGCCACTCCGTAGGTCAATTGCCTGGCATTTTTTAGCTCCTTGCTTGGTTTTCAATTGGTATAGTTATGTTTTCACACTTTAGAGGGACGCTTAGGTCTCCTGAGCTATGCTGTGCTGGCTCCTTGCTAATGCATGCACGCTCTCCAACTACCTTGTCAAAAGGTCCAACAGCTCAGCCATTGTTTTATTCTGAGCTAGGATTATGTCTGTTATGGACTCCTCCTTGGGTTCCCCTCTTGCCTTGGGTCTTTTTGCTGTGTATAAGTGTTGATTATTGGCCACTGTTTCAATGAGCTCCTAAGCTTCTTTGGGTGTTTTCAAAATGTGTAAGGAGCTGCCTACAGAGTGATCCAGGGACATTTGGGCAGCATCAAGTAGTTCATCATAAAAGATGTCCAGCTCGACCAAGTGGGTGAATAGCTGAACAGGGCATTTCCAGAGCAATGACTTGTATCTCCCCCAGGCATCATAGAGGGATTTGCCTTCCTCTTGTTCGAAGGCTTGAATGTCCTTTCTTTGTTTAGTTAGCTTTCTTGGGGGAAAATATCTGTTCAGGAACTTGTCAGCCACCTTGCTCCAAGTGTTCAGGCTCTCTTTAGGTTGTTCTCCTAGGTAGTCCTTGGCCTGATCTCTTACAGCAAACAGGAAAAGTAGCAGCCTGTAGACGTCAGGATCCACTCTATTGGTCTTTACAGTGTCACAGATTTGCAAGAAGTCAGAAATGAATTTGGTGGGATCCTCCTGAGGGTGTCCATAAAACTGACAGTTTTTCTGTACAAGCGTGATCAAGATCGGGTTGAGCTCAAAATTGTCCGTTTCTATGGGGGGAGGGGCACACTAATGCTTCTTCCATAGAAGTCTGGGGTGGGAGTTGTATACGATCGCCAGGTTCTCCTAGTTTGTGCTTCGCCCTCTAGATCCATAGCACTCATAGTGTTTCTGAACAGATAAAAAACCAAGAAAAATGGGAGTCTCTATGTCACAGTCTAGAGAGCTTCCCGGTAAGATATCCACAGATGCAAAAAAATTAAAACACCAAACTTGAAATTTGAAATTAAAAGGCACTAACTTCAAAAAAGTAGAGGGACAAACACAAGAAGACACCAAACTTAAAAATTTTGAAATCAAACAAGAAAAAATACTAAGAAAAATTCGAGCAAAAAGAAAGAAAACAAGAACAATTTTTGAAAATAAAGAGAAAGATAATTAAACAAAAACAAATAAGAATACCTGATCTAAGCAGCAAGACAACCGCTAGTTTTTCAATCTCGAACGATCCCCGGCAACAGTGCCAAAAATATGGTGCGCGAAATCGAACTCGCACAACTTCACCAGCAAGTGCACCGGGTTGTCCAAGTAATGCCTCAGGTGAGTAAAGGCCGATCCCACGAGGTTTGTTGGATTGAGCAAGCTGTGGTTATCCTACAGATCTTAGTCAGGTGAATAGAAAGATAGTGGTTGTTGTTGTAGGAACATAAACAAAATAATAAAGAAAACAGTAAAGAATTGATGTAGAAACAATTAATGAGAAACAGTTAAGGATTTGGAGATGCTTTATCTTTCTGGATAAATACTTCTTACAGACTACTTTAACAACAAATGATTTATTCTATGGCAAAGTTGTAAGTAATTAACTCCTGGCCTCTCAGCAAGTTAATCTCCTCTAATCCACATCAAACACCGTTGTTAGCGGTCATTCAATGTGAACGAGGCTGAAGCTCATGCAATTTATTCTCCTTTGATTCCACTCAAAATGCCACAGACAATGTCAGATCTTCCAAATCGAAATGAAGCTCAATATTCTAGCCTTATCACCACAGAAATCTCATTAACCATAACTAACAAGATTATATGTCATATATCCCAATTAGCCCAGATAAATTATTGGTTTAGGAGACGTATTCTCAAGCTTTAGCTCAATACTTTCATTCCACCCGAGATTCATTTAGATGTAGAACAACAATACATCATAGAATGGAATCAAACATATATTAAAATGGAGAAGTAATCATATTAATCCATAGGAGAAGCAGAACTCCTAACCTTAACCTAGAAGGTTTAGTTGCTCATAGTTTACAGAGAAAGGTTAGGTGTTTGATAGTAAAAGATTGATCCTCTAAACCTAAGTGATCTCCTTTTTAAATAGGAGATGCTAACCCTAAAAGATGTTAATTTAGAATTAAAATGTACAAGGATAAATGAAACTAAGCTAAGGAGTGCTAAAATCCACTTTGGGCTCACTTTGGTCATATGCTTCGTCCAAGCCTGGCGTTCAACTTGGAGAACTGACGTTGGGGATGAATGCTGCTCCCTTGGTCCCTTGGTGGCGTTGAACGCCAGTTTTAGGCGTTCAACGTTGAGCTTGGTCCTTCTTGGGCATTGAACTCCATATGTGGACGTTCAACACCAGTTATAGGCAGTGATCTAGAAGAGAAGTATGGACTATTATATATTGCTGGAAAGCTCTAAAAGTTAGCTATCCAACCCCATTGAGAATGCATCAATTGGATCTCTATAATGCAAGAGATTTTCGTTGGAATGCATGGAGGTCAGGATTTCACAGCATCTACTATCCTTTTTTCGTCTCTGAACAAGACTTTGCCAATCTTGCTAATTTCGCCCAAAAATCTCCTAAAACCATAGGAAAAATACAAAAACTCAAAATAGCATCCAAATATGTAAGTGAGTGGGTGAATGTTCCTCCCCCTCCTCTTGGCATCCATAATACTTCAGAATATAGTAATTGAGGGTCTTTTAGATGGTCAAAACGAGGATGAACATGTTTCATTAAGTCAGGCACGTGGAGGTTTTTTGCTCACACGAAAAATGGTTGCACATGCGAGAATCTCTTGCATGTAAGTGAATGCTACTCAAGCGAAGAACTCACACATGAGAAGAAGGCTCGCCTACACGAGGACTTCAGCAAACTCCACTCCTAATTGCTTTCCTAATTCGCTTCGTTGCTCTGTTCTTTTTTATTCTTTGAAGCCATTGAAATACCTTAACCCTGAAACATAATCAATACTATTGTGAACAACATTCACAAATATATGAAGGTTTGTTAGTGATATAATAATTTATGTTTGAAAATATATGAACCTAGAATCATATTGCCTTACTCAAGGTCTTCAAGAATGACAACCAACCTGTTAATCTCTCTTACTTTGTAAGTTATGAGTTCTCTTGGATCCTCCTTGCCAACCACTTCCCCTATGACATCTACACCACATTTGAAGTTGATATGAAACTAAATGACTAACACAACTCGGTTACATTTTACAATTTATTTGACTATAACTGATAAGGTATACTCTTACTGATTAGAACTAAATCTTCCAGCATGTCAGCAGCAAGCCACTCTGGAATGGGCTTAAAGCTAAATGCTTCAAGAGAATAGTTTGGTCTAAAAACCGGTTGAACCATTATCCTATTTGAGAAATTTATGGACCATCTATTGTTGATTGTCTTGGTATTTTCCTTCTTGTCTACCACAATAAAATGGGTCATGTACATTTTGAACTCAATAAGCTTACTGTTCATACCCTGGGTCGAGCTATCCTACCCGGGATGTTCTACAGACAAAGCGACCGACCTCTTCAGGCTAGGACAACCCGGCCTCTTCTTAAAGAGCTCGGCCAAGTCACAGGAAAGCCCAATAAAAGGGCCCAAGCAGAGGAACACGACCCGAATCCAAGGGCAGACCAAGCCTATAGAGATAAAGGCGGTTCCCTTAAAGATAATATGACCTCGCTCGAAGATAAAGATAAGATAAGATAACTAACTTATCTTATCTAAGAAGGTCACTTTACGCCATTATAAATACAATGGAGCACCTAGGTATAAACTGATACTCTGATACTACTCAATACCTGCTTAATACCCTTGCTAACTTAAGCATCGGAGTCCCTTGCAGGTACCCCCACCCTCCGAGGACAAAGGATCAGCATTATCACCAAGTCTCACATGTCGGACACCGTGACTCCAAACACCCCCGTAAGATCGGACTCAGCAGCTCCGATCAATATAAAAGATCTCGTTCGAGATCGACCTCTAGTTTCAGGTAACCCTCGGAACATTGGCGCCGTTGCCGGGGAACCTAGAAGTCATCCCATTACCATGGCGGACGACCATTACAACGATCACACCTCAGATCTAGAAGAAAGAACGCCGCACAAAAACGTGGGCACAACAGCAAAGGATACTCCTCAAGTCAATGATAAAAACTCCCCAAACGAGGGAGCCCTGGAGGCACTCCAAAGTCGGTTAAAGCAACTCGAGGAAGACGCTCTACGTCAACGAGAGGCCGAAAAGGATCTACAAAGAGAAATAAGACGACGCCGGGAATTGGAGAACAAACTCCTAAAAATTGAGGCCGATGTCAAGACTAAAGCCAACCATCCCACCCCCGAAGATAGCACCCGCAAGGAACAAGATCCATTCACCAGGGAGATCATGAAAACAAGAATCCCAAAAGACTTTAACCTCCCAGCCATGATCTTGTACGACGGCACAACGGATCCCAGCCATCATCTCAGCAACTTCAAAAGCAGAATGTACCTCACTGATGCCTCAGATGCAGTTCATTTCAAAGCCTTTCCAACCACTTTAACAAAAACAGCAATTAGATGGTTTGACAACCTCCCTCCTAGGTCCATCTCAAGTTTCGACGACTTGGCTAAAAAATTTCTGGCCAGATTCTCCATCCAAAAGGACAAAGCAAAACATGCTCTGAGCTTACTAGGAATCAGACAAGGGGAGCGGGAAACCCTGTGAAACTACATGGAGAGATTCAACAAAACATGCATGGATATACAAAACCTTCCAATAGAAGCTGCCATCATGGGTCTCATTAACGGTCTGCGAGAAGGGCCTTTCAATCAATCCATATCAAAGAAGTATCCAACATCTCTGAACGAGGTGCAGGAGCGAGCAGAAAAGTACATCAACATGGAGGAAAACTCCCGATTAGGAGAGACTTCAAAACCAGGGTTCACCCCTCGTGATAAAGACAAATATTCCAGAAAAAAGGAAGATCGACATGGAGAAAAAATCAAAAAGTACCATAATTACACCCCTCTTCGGGTGTCTCTTATGGATGTCTACAGAGAAGTTTGCAACACAGAAAAAATACCACCAGCTCGACCACTCAAAGGCAAAAAAGGAGGAGGAAACTGGGCTTAATACTGTGAATATCATCAGATCCACGGACACTCCACCAATGAGTGTTTTGATTTAAAAAACATCATAGAAAATCTCGTACGAGAAGGAAGGTTAGATCGATACCTGGCCACCCACGAAGATGAACAAAGGAAAAGAAGAAGAGCAGAAGATGTCGGACCTACTATGCATCATCCCGGACACCAGAAAGACACGTCCACATGATACACGGCAGATTCGCCGAAGGAGGAATCTCCAAGTCATCCCGCAAAAGACATCTTAAAGACATATATCACGTCGCGGAAAGGAAGGAATCACTCAACATCCCAGCGATCACTTTTACCAAAGAAGACGCATCTAGCATCACATCAGGACATGACGATCCCATGGTCATCACAATCTTACTGGCAAACGCAAATCTCCATCGAACACTGATAGACCAGGGGAGCTCTGCCGATATCTTATTCAAAACCGCCTTCGACAAACTCGTCTTGGAAGAAAAAGAACTCAGAGCATATCCGAACAGCCTGTTCGGATTAGGAGATACCCCGGTTCAACCAATGGGATACATTCCGCTCCACACAACTTTTGGAAAGGGAAGTCAGTCAAGAACACTCAAAATAGACTACATCGTCGTTGGCGTAAGCTCAGCCTACAATGCTCTAATAGGTCGGACAGCGTCAAATCAACTTAGCGCAATAGTCTCGACTCCGCATCTATGCATGAAATTCCCAACCGCAGAAGGAATAGCCACAGTAAAGGCAGACCAGAAAATGGCGCGCTGCTGTTACAACGAAAGTCTAAACCTCAGAGGCAGAGGTGAAGAATTCCACACAATCGAGCTTGGTGGAGCTCAGAGGCGGGAGGAGCTTCGCTCATAACCTGAAGGAGAAATAGAGAAAATCCAGATCGGAAACACCCCGGACCAAATAACCAACATCGGCACACTCCTAAAAGGGGACACAAGAGAATCACTCATACACTTCCTATGTGATAATGCCGACCTCTTTGCGTGAAAGGCCGCAGACATGCCAGGTATAGATCCCAAACTAATGTGCCATAAGCTAGCAGTCTACCCAGGATCTCAGCCGGTACAACAAAGGCACAAAAAGCTAGGACCAGAATGCTCTCAAGCGGTGGAAGAACAGGTACGAGCTCTACTGGAGGCAGGCTTCATAAGAGAAGTCAAATACCCGCTATGGCTTGCTAATGTTATTTTGGTAGAAAAGTCAAATGGGAAGTGGAGAATGTGCACCGACTATACCGATCTCAACAAAGCTTGCCCAAAAGATCCTTATCCACTCCCAAACATCGACGCACTGGTAGATGCCTCCTCTAGATACAAATACTCTCCTTTATGGACGCATACTCGGGATATAACCAAATCCCAATGTACCCACCCGACCAAGAAAAAACCTCTTTCTTAACCCCAAAGGCAAATTACTGTTACATTATTATGCCTTTCGGTCTCAAAAATGCGGGAGCCACTTACCAAAGATTAATGAACAAAATTTTTTCGGATCACATCGAAAAAATCATGGAGGTCTATGTAGACGACATGCTAGTGAAGACGCAAAATGGAGAGATGTTACTATCCGACCTGAAACAAGTATTCGACACCATAAGACGACACGGCATGCAACTCAATCCCACAAAATGTACCTTCGCAGTAGAAGCCGGTAAATTCTTGGGTTTTATGATCACACAGAGAGGAATCGAAGTAAACCCGGACAAGTGCAGGGCCGTAGTCGACATGAAAAGCCCGACTTGTATCAAAGAGGTGCAACAACTCAACGGGCGGCTGGCAGCCTTGTCCAAATTCCTGGCAGGATCTGCAATAAGATCTCTCCCCTTCTACACCACTCTAAGGAAGGGAAAGGAATTTGAATGGACAGTCGAATGCGAGCAAGCCTATCAAGACTTTAAAAAGTTTATGGGACAACCACCTATATTAAGTTGGCCTCGGAAGGGGGAACCGCTCATCTTGTACCTCGCAGTTGGAAATCGGGCAATAGCTTCAGCACTGGTCCAAGAGGACAACAGCGGACAGTAACCCATATACTTTATCAGTAAAGCATTGCAAGGATCCAAGCTGAGCTACCAGAAAATAGAAAAATTTGCTTACGCTCTCAAAATAACATCTCGCCGACTTCGCCCATATTTCCAGTCTCACACCATTAAAGTTCGAACTAACCAGCCCATAAAAGGGATCTTACAGAAAACAGACTTGGCAGGAAGAATCTTGCAATGGGAAGTCGAGCTGTCAGAATTCGACCTTCAATATGAAGCTTGGACGGCAATCAAATCTCAATACCTGGCCGACTTCATTGCGGGATTTACGGACACACCGGAAGTCCCCATAGAATGGAATCTATACGTGGACGGATCCTCAAATAAAATGGGAAGTGGTGCAGGCGTAATAATCGAAAGCGACCACAGGACCCAGATCGAACTCTCCCTCAAATTTGGGTTCCCCGCCTCGAATAATCAAGCGGAATATGAGGCACTACTAGCAGGTTTGAAGATGGCTAGGGAGGTCGGAGCTCAAAAACTTATCATCTTCAGCGATTCACAGGTAGTCACTTCACAAATAACAGGCAGCTACCAAGCCAAGGATCCCACTATGAAAAAGTACCTGGACAAAACCAGGGAACAGCTCAGACAACTCGGAGAATATGAGATTTGACACATACCCCGAGAACAAAATGCCTGGGCCGATGCACTCTCAAAACTAGCCAACACCAAACCAGGAGGTAACAATAGAAGCCTTATCCAAGAAATTCTACAGAAGTCATCAATCTCAGAAGAAAAAAAGGTCCTAGCCATAACAGGTCGCGATCAGGGATGGATGACCCCCATAATTAATTACCTCACAACGGAGGCCCTCCCTACAGATGAGAAAGAGGCAAAGAAGTTAAAACAGGAAGCACAATACTATACCATCATAAATAACATGTTATACAAAAGAGGGATTTCAACACCATTGCTAAAATACGTGCCGACTTACAATACTAAGGACATCTTAGAAGAAGTACACAGTGGCATTTGTGGCAATCACCTCGGAGCACAAAGCGCTCGCCAAAAAAGTACTACGGGCCGGATTCTATTGGCCAACCCTACAAAAAGAAGCCACATACTTCGTAAGGACATGTTCGCCATGTCAGAAGCATGCCAACTTCCACACCGCTCCGCCCGAGGAACCCATCAGCGTAACCTCACTGTGGCCATTCGCAAAATGGGGACTCGATCTCCTCGGACCCTTTCCCCAAGGATCCGGACAGGTCAAATTCCTCATAGTAGGAATAGACTACTTCACAAAATGGATCGAGGCAGAACCCTGGTGGACAAAATTGTGATACAAGAGTTCCAGGCACTGTTAGAGAATCTCACAACTCTGTTCAACTTAACCAGCAAGTGTACTGGGTCATCCAAGTAATACCTTACGTGAGTAAGGGTCGATCCCACAGAGATTGTTGGTATGAAGCAAGCTATGGTCACCTTGTAAATCTCAGTTAGGCAGATTAAATTGGTTTATGGTGAGTTCGAAAATTAATAAATAAATATAAAATAAAAAGGGATAGAAATACTTATGTAAAGTAATAGTGGAAATTTTAGAGAAGTGTGTGAAGATGCTGTGCTCCTCTCGTATCTCTATTTTCTTATTACATTCATCCAATCCTTCCTACTCCTTTTCATGGCAAGCTGTATGTAGGGCATCACCATCATCAATGGCTACTTTTAATCCTCTCAGGAAAATGGTCCTATGCGCTGTCACTGCACG
>NC_029778.3:68912950-68913230 GCF_000817695.3 Arachis duranensis
AAAGTAACAGTAATTGTATTGAAACTTGAGGTACAGCAGAGCTCCACACCCTTAATCTATGGTGTGCAGAAACTCCACCGTTGGAAATACATAAGTGAAGGGTTCAGGCATGGCCGAATGGCCAGCCCCCTAAAATGTAATCAATAGCCTCTTAAGATGAAGAATAATACAAAACTGAGACCAAAGATGAAACGTGGTCAAAGACCGAATGGTCAAAAGACGACTAATACACTAGTAAAAAGTCTTATTTATACTAAACTAGCTACTAGGGTTTACATGA
>NC_029778.3:68913503-68913662 GCF_000817695.3 Arachis duranensis
ATTATATATTGCTGGAAAGCTCTGGATGTCTACTTTCCAACGCCGTTGAGAGCGCGCTAATTGGAGTTCTGTAGCTCTAGAAAATCTTTTTCGAGTGCAGGGAGGTCAGATTCCAACAGCATCAGCAGTCCTTTTGTCAGCCTTTTTCAGAGTTTTGCT
>NC_029778.3:68913822-68914467 GCF_000817695.3 Arachis duranensis
TTGCACCAAATAGGCATGTAAAATGCCTTCGCACACTATTCTGGCGTTTAAACGCCCGTTGGTGCACGTTCTGGGTGTTCAACCCCTATGTAAAGCATGTTTCTGGCGTTGAACGCCAGTTTCATGCTTGTTACTGGCGTTCAGCGCCAGCTTTTCTTCTCTAGGCACATTCCTGGCGTTCAGCGCCAGAATGTTGCTTGTTTCTGGCGTTCAGTGCCAGAATGATGCTCTGTTCTGGCGTTGAACGCTAGCCTGTGCTTTCTCCAGGGTGTGATTTTTTTTCTACTGATTTTGATTCTGTTTTTAATTTTTATGATTTTTTCGTGACTCCTCATGATCATGTACCTAATAAAACATAAAATAACAATAAAATAAAAATTAGATAAATAAAATTGGGTTGCCTCCCAACAACCGCTTCTTTAATGTCAATAGCTTGACAGTGGCTCTCATGGAGCCACAAGGTGATCAGTCCAATGTTGTATAATCCCAACACCAAACTTAGAGTTTGGTTGTGGCCTCACAACACCAAACTTAGAGTTTGATTGTGGGGGCTTTTCTTAACTCTGAACTGAGAGAAGCTCTTCATGCGTACTCTCTTTTGTCACAGAGGGATGGCCTTGTGCCTTAAACACAAGGTAGTCCCCA
>NC_029778.3:68914657-68916250 GCF_000817695.3 Arachis duranensis
TACGTCGTCCACTATTCCATAAGCTTGTCTCAATGACTTTTCTGCCAATTGTAATAAGAACAAGGCAGGTTGTACCTCAATGATCCCCAGCTTCTCCATTACAGAGAGTGGCATAAGATTTATCCCTGACCCCAGATCACATAGAGCCTTTTCAAAGGTCATGGTGCCTACGGTACAAGGTATTAAGAACTTGCCAGGATCTTGTTTCTTTTGAGGTAAAGTTTTCTGAATCCAGGTATCTAGTTCATTAATGAGCAAGGGAGGTTCACTTTCCCAAGTCTCATTACCAAACAGCTTGGCATTCAGCTTCATGATAGCTCCTAAGTATTAAGCAACTTGCTCTCCAATCACATCTTCATCCTCTTCAGAGGAAGAATAGTCTTCAGAGCTCATGAATGGCAGAAGGAGATTTAATGGAATCTCTATGGTCTCTGTATGAGCCTCAGATTCCTTTGGATCCTTAATAGGAAACTCCTTCTTGCTTGAAGGATGTTCCAGGAGGTCTTCCTCACTAGGATTTTCGTCCTCCTCCTCCCTTGTGCATTCGGCCCCATTGATCACATCAATGGCCTTGCACTCTCCTTTTGGATTCTCTTCTGTATTGCTTGGGAGAATACTGGGAGGAGTTTCAATGACTTTCTTACTCAGCTGGCCCACTTGTGCCTCCAGATTTCTGATGGAGGATCTTGTTTCACTCGTGAAACTGAAAGTGGCTTTTGATAGATCAGAGACTAGATTGGCTAAATTAGAAGTGTTTTGTTCAGAATTCTCTGTCTGTTGCTGAGAAGATGATGGAAAAGGCTTCCTATTGCTCAACCTATTGCATCCACCATTGTTAAAGCCTTGTTGAGGCTTTTGTTGATCCTTCCATGAGAAATTTGGATGATTTCTCCATGATGAGTTATAGGTGTTTCTATAAGGTTCACCCATGTAATTAACCTCTGCCATGGCAGGATTCTCAGGATCATAAGCTTCTTCAGAAGCTGCCTCTTTAGTACTGTTGGATGCATGTTGCCATCCATTCAGATTTTGAGAGAACATGTTGACCTGTTGAGTCAACACTTTGTTCTGAGCCAATATGGCATTCAGAGCATCAATTTCAAGAACTCCTTTCTTCTGAGGTATCCCATTATTCACGGAATTCCTCTCAGAAGTATACATGAATTGGTTATTTGCAACCATGTCGATGAGTTCTTGAGCCTCTTTAGGCATTTTCTTTAGGTGAATAGATCCACCTGCAGAATGGTCCAATGACATTTTCGAAAATTCAGATAGACCATAATAGAATATATCTAATATGGTCCATTCTGAAAACATGTCAGATGGACATCTTTTGGTCAGCTGCTTGTATCTTTCCCAAGCTTCATAGAGGAATTCACCATCTTCTTGTTTGAAGGTTTGAATATCCACTCTTAGCTTGCTCAGCTTTTGAGGAGGAAAGAATTTATCCAAGAAGGCAGTGACCAGCTTATCCCAGGAGTCCAGGCTATCCTTGGGTTGTGAATCCAACCCTATTCTAGCTCTGTCTCTTACAGCAAAAGGGAAAAGCATGAGTCTGTAGACTTCAGGATCAACTCCATTCGTCTTTACAGT
>NC_029778.3:68917014-68918003 GCF_000817695.3 Arachis duranensis
AAAGATAAGAAAAAGATTTTGAAAATAATTTGAAAAAGATTTTTGAAATTTTCAAAAAATAGGAAAGAATGAAAAAGATATAATTTTTTTGAAAAAGATTTTGAAAAGATAAGACTTTTGAAATTGAAATTTTGACTTGACTTGTAAGAAATAATTAATTTTAAAAAATTTTTGACCAAGTCCACCCATAATTTCGAAAATTTGGAGGGAAATAAGGAAAAGATATTTTTTTTATTTTTGAAATTTTTAAGATGAGAGAGAAAAACGCAAAAATGACCCAAAATATGAAAATTTTGGATCAAACACATAAGATGCATGCAAGAACACTATGAATGTCAAGATAAACACCAAGAACACTTTGAAGATCATGATGAACATCAAGAACATAATTTTGAAAAATTTTTTATGCAAAGAAAACATGCAAGACACCAAACTTAGAAATCTTTAATGCATGGACTCTAACAAACGAAAAATGCACATGAAAAACAACAAACAACACAAAACAAGAAATCATCAAGATCAAACAAGAAGACTTGTCAAGAACAACTCGAAGATCATGAAGAACACTATGAATGCATGAGATTTTCGAAAAAAATGCAAGAAAAATTTTAAAAGCATGCAATTGACACCAAACTTAAAAATTAACACAAGACCCAAACATGAAACACAAAATATTTTTTATTTTTATGATTTTCTATTTTTTTTTTGTATTTTTATTTTAATCTTTTCGAAAAACATGGTTAGAAAAACGAAAAAGAAAAGAAAAATTTTGAAAAATATTTTTGAAAAGAAAATTACCTAATATGAGCAACAAGATGAACCGTCAGTTGTTCAAACTCAACAATCCCCGGCAACGGCGCCAAAAACTTGGTGGACAAAATTGTGATACAAGAGTTCCAGGCACTGTAAGAGAATCTCACAACTCCGTTCAACTTAACCAGCAAGTGTACTGGGTCATCCAAGTAATACCTTACGTGAGTAAGGGTCGA
>NC_029778.3:68918679-68962797 GCF_000817695.3 Arachis duranensis
GATATCTAATACAATAGATAAATGTTCTATTTATAATAAACTAGCTCTTAGGGTTTACATGAGTAAGTAATTGATGCATGAATCCACTTCCGGGGCCCACTTGGTGTATGCTTGGACTGAGCTTGATCTATCCACGAGCTGAGGCTTTTCTTGGAGTTGAACTCCAAGTTATAACGTGTTTTGGGCGTTCAACTCCGGATCATGACGTGTTTCTGGCGTTTAACTCCAGACAGCAGCATGTACTTAGCGTTCAACGCCAAGTTACGTCGTCAATTTCCAAATAAAGTATAGACTATTATATATTGCTGGAAAGCTCTGGATGTCTACTTTCCAACGCCGTTGAGAGCGCGCCATTTGGAGTTCTGTAGCTCCAGAAAATCCATTTCGAGTGCAGGGAGGTCAGATTCCAACAGCATCAGCAGTCCTTTTGTCAGCCTTTTTCATAGTTTTGCTCAAGTCTCTCAATTTCAGCCAGAAATTACCTGAAATCATAGTAAAATACACAAACTCATAGTAAAGTCCAGAAATGTGAATTTAGCATAAAAACTAATGAAAACATCCCTAAAAGTAGCTTGAACTTACTAAAAATAACCTAAAAACAATGCCAAAAAGCGTATAAATTATCCGCTCATCAAACCCCTAGCCAATGCCACAATTCAAAGAAGTCGGAAATTCTTGTATCGAAATATCGTCACAAGGTTCGGAGTTCCATACTCCATCACTACAGACAATGGTACCCAGTTCATAGACGTAGGCTTCAGAAAACTAGCGGCCGACCTGAATATAAAACAACAATTCACCTCTGTTGAGCATCCCCAAGCCAATGGGCAAGCCGAAGCTGCCAACAAAGTTATATTAGCAGGGATAAAATGGAGATTATAGGATGCAAAGGGAGCCTAGGCTGAGGAGCTCCCACAAGTCCTATGGGCATATCGAACGACTCCACATTCCACAACAAGGGAATCACCTTTCCGATTAGCTTACGGAATGGAGGCTATGATCCCAGTAGAGGTTGAAGAAAGATCCCCTAGAGTGATCTACTATAGTGAAGAAGCCAATCCCCAACTTCAAAGGGAAGAGCTTGAATTACTCCCAGAAGTCCGAGAAAGAGCTCGGATAAGGGAAGAAGCATTGAAACGACGAATGGCTTTTAGATACAATCAAAAAGTAATACAGCGAACCTTCATGAAGAATGACCTCATTCTAATCCGAAATGACATTGGAATAACTCGACCTGGAGAAGAAAAGCTGGCTGCAAATTGGAAAGGACCCTACCGAGTCATAGAAGTGCTAGGGAAGGGCTACTACAGGCTTTCCGAACTCGACGGGCGAGAGCTGCCAAGGTCATGGCATGCCTGCAACTTAAGAAGGTACTATAGTTAGGGAGGATAAGGGACCTTGGGACAAGGCACACTCTTTTTCCTGAAAAGGTTTTTTAACGAGGTGCCAGGCCCAAGACCTACAAACTAACCCCCACGTGTATATATTTGTATTTCTCTTAATAAAATTTTTTCAGATTTTCTACAAATGTTCAAGTCGTATTATTCTAAAAACAATCATCGCCCAATTATAAAGCTACAGATCGATAGAAAGTGAAAACCAAATTCACTGTGCGATCACGATAAAAACGAGGGTTAAAACCCAAAATTCTACAAAATCGGCAAAGATGAAAATAGAATAATACAAGAAGCTATAGATAGTGATCCATAGAAAGGACCTGATGAGGTCCTAATAAAATGGATTGCTATAAAATAGCTTAAAGGCTAGCCGACACCTAAAGTCAGCCAGCCCCAACAAACCAAGTTATAAGTAAAGCCCTAGAAAGAGGTCTGGCCAACCCTATAAAAGAGGATTATTATAACTTCGAAGAGCCCGACGTGACGAAGTCAGACTCCTACAAAAGGTTACAAAAGATAATCCCTGAAAGAGACCTGAACAAGGTCCAAGAAAGAGGATTATCAAGTAACTCGACAAGGCCCGACATAACAAAGTCGGCCTGGGCAGATAAAAGCTACAAAGATAAATCCCTGAAAGAGACCTGAACGAGGTCCAAAAAGAGTATTATCAAGTGACTCGACCAAAAGTCCGACATGACAAAGTCAGCCCAAGACACAAAACCACAAAGGTAATCCCTAAAAGAAAGGGCTTATTACGATCGATGAGAGAAACGTCAGGCCAAAGGATCAAGTTAATCATGTCAGATAGAAACTTACGAAGGCGCCAAGACAAGTGCAAACATACATAATATAGAAACTACCGAGTTACGACAATAAACTCCAGAGGCCATCAAAGACCAGCCCCGGAAGCCCGAGATATACTTTGTTTTTCAAAACGAAAGTTGCTAAACGAGCAACCCTAGAAAGTGTCAACAGTCAAACAAAACACCATTTACAAAAAGTTCAAACGCCCACAAACCGGGCTATGCACAAATTTATTAAGAATAATCAAAGAGAGTCCAAAGGCTTCCCAGTAGCAACATCAATAGGAGGTGAAGGAGGACGAGTCTGAAGAGGCACCGCATCCACTGTCCCGTCGCCTTGACTCAAGATCTGACAGTTAGAATCTGGCTCAACTACGGTCGAGGGGGCTGAAGGAACCGGCATGGTAGAAGCTTTCAGAGGAGGCGCAGGAGGTGGCTCAACATCATCATCGGGATCATCCGGGACAATCTTGCCATCCTTTACTACGTTATCAAGACTAACGAGAGTCAAATCGGCATCAGGGGCAACAATCCGGAACTGCTCCATCAAATTCTCACAGGCGGCAGTCACGCTGCCCACAAGGTGACCCTGGAGCTCGGCATAATCAGTCCGAGCAGTTTCCAAGTCATCACGGAGATGCACCAACTCCCTATAAGTCGAGACATAGCTATCTTTGTGCTTCAGTGCCATGTCCTCAGCCAACTTCAAAGAAGCAGCCAAGGCAGTAGAGCTGGCCTTCTCACCCTCCAGTTCCTTCTCTACCTTCACCAACTTCACCTCCAACTCATCCTTCAGATCCTTGATCCGATCAAATTCTGATTTAGCCTCCTCCATGAAGGATTTTGTGGCATAAATCGGGATCCCCTTAACAGTTCGGAAAATAGCCGCACCCATATGTGCCATTTTCACACTACTTTTGGTGATAAAATCCAGATGCTGAAGAAGAGACACATCATCCATGGAGAGCCCACCATAGGGGGCAATTTGCTGGTCAACAAACTTGATAGCATCAAAATCCGGGGCATCTAGGTTAAAGGGCTCAGATGTTTTTTGCTTTTTTAAGGGAGGAGCACCAGAAGCAGCAACAAAAGTTTGTGGGGGATCTGCCAGTCGAACCTGAGGAGTAGGGATCACCCTCCTCGGCCCAGGAGAACTCGGCACGGGCGGCTTCAGGATGGTTTGAGAAGACCCCTCCCCAGCTGCCCTGACCGAGATATTCTGTGCAGCGGCGGCCTTCCTAGCCTTTTTAAAAGCCTTCATGGAGTCGTTGTTCTTTGACATTTCTGAAAAACAGGAAAGACAGAATCAACAAAAGAAGTCATGGAGCATAGGGAAAAATAGAATAAACTAAAAACACGTCAGTCAGTACCCAACACATTTCGGACTAAAGATGGGTCCCCCAGAAATTTCTTAGTATCCAGATGCAGGGGCTCCCCCCAAATATCCTCCAACACACTCACAAAGGCCTGTTCGACCTCGTCCAACATCTCCCAAGTATACCGGGACACCATGACATTCCTTTGCCACTCAAGAGGAAAAGCGGGTTCATCATTTTCATCAAGAAAAAAGGGGTGAACACCCTCAACAGCTCGAACTTTAAAGAAATAGTTTTTGAAGTCCTTAAAAGACTTGTCATACATGGCAAAGACTTTGTGCCCCTGAGCAGATCTAAAGGAAACCCAAGAAGCTTTCTTTTTTGAAGAGGCCCCAGGCTTGGCCGAAACAAACAAATAGAGGAAAAGAGTTAGAGAAGGCTTGATACCTAACTCTTGACACAGCAGCTGAAAAATCTTTATAAAACCCCACGAATTAGGATGAAGCTGGGATGGAGCAATGTTACATGACCACAACAAGTCGGTCTCAAAGGCAGAAAAAGGAAAACTAACGTTCAACTGACTAAAGAAATACTTGTAAGCATAGAAGAAGGGACGCTCTCCCTCGAGTAAAGTGGGAAAACAAACTCTCTCGTCAGAACCAGGCGCTACAAGCTCATAATCCCTCTCCTGGGCATCACTACCACAAACCCTATGATGCTTTCGCAACTCTATACAAAAATCTGAGTCCACCACAGAAATACACAGAAGAACCATAGAATCCACCCAATCAACCATGCCCTCAGGGACTTGGGAAGACGTCTCAACAATATTTTTACGAGAAGCCATGAGGCCAACAAGTCCTACAATAAGAAAAGAATATTGGATTACTAAAACACATCTCGGACAATAGCAAAACAACTCGGCTACACAATCAAGTACGGTATGAGGAACAAAAGGAGACCCAGGACCTACACGAAAGATCCAGGGGCGTCCTTTGGAGGCAACCACAGAACAAGAACTCAAAGGACCTACAAGTTCACACCCCAGCAACGACCCTTCATTCTTAACCAGAAATCATCAAGAAATCATCATCTCCGTCAAAAAGAAAAACTATCGACAAAACAAAGCCACCAAAGGAGCAACCTTTTTTTCAAAACACAGCAACTTGCAAAACCCTAAAGGCACTAAACCACCAGGAAATCCAGCCGAAAGCATACAGAAAGATGAAAAGAAAATCAGAAACATACATCATAGCGACAGTCAAGCATAGTGGTACGAAAAGATTCAAGCTTTCCAACAACAACTCAGGCAAAATCAAAACTTTATTGAAGAATCACATTCCAAAGTAAAAACAAAAACGAAGAAAAGGTTCAAGCTTTCCAAGCATACAAAATCAAGGCGTCATCAAAAGGATCAAAAGCAAAAGTAGCAGAAATAAAAAGGTGAGGAAGAAAGCAAAACCAACCTAGAAGAAGGAAGAAAACTTTGAAAAGCGAGTAGCAGAGAATCGATCACAAAGCAGAAGCACCAAGCGAAGGCCAAAGCTTCACAAAGAGACGAGAAGTACAGAACAGGAAACGGCGAAAGAAAAGGGAGGTTACAGGAAAAGGAAAACCGTCTCTTGGATACAAAAATTTGAAAAGAGAAAATCAAGAGAAACGGAACAAATTAATGGGGGCATTAAAAACCCTCGCATATTCCCAAGGAAAACGCTAAAAGGCAAAAGCGCGCGCTTTCAGAAGAAACGGAACAGAAACGTTCCACATTCAAGAAAGAGCTCTACGGAAGATAAAGCGACAAAATGCTCGAGTTCGGCTTTACCCGAGAAGGCTCGAAGTCCTAAAACCAAGACTCGACTGCCAGATAAAAGACCAAGCTCGAGTAGGGGCACTGTTCATACCCTGGGTCGAGCTGTCCGACCCGGGATGTTCTACAGACAAAGCGACCGACCTCTTCAGGCTAGGACAACCCGGCCTCTTCTTAAAGAGCTCGGCCAAGTCACAAGAAAGCCCAATAAAAGGGCCCAAGCAGAAGAACACGACCCGAATCCAAGGGCGGCCCAAGCCTATAGAGATAAAGGCGGTTCCCTTAAAAGATAAGATGACCTCGCTCGAAGATAAAGATAAGATAAGATAACTAACTTATCTTATCTAAGAAGGTTACTCTACGCCATTATAAATACACTGGAGCACCCATGTATAAACTCATACTCTGATACTACTCAATACCTGCTTAATACCTTTGTTAACTTAAGCATCGGAGTCCCTTGCAGGTACCCCCCACCCTCCGGGGACGAAGGATCAGCATTATCACCAAGTCTCATACGTCGGACACCGTGACTCCAAACACCCCCGTAAGATCGGACTCAGCAGCTCCGATCAATATAAAAGATCACGTCCGAGATTGACCTCTAGTTTCAGGTAACCCTCGGAACAATCTTACCTTTCCATTTCTTGAGAAAAGGTTTAGAAATTGAGGCTTGGATCCTTCCACTTTAAAGATCATACAGGCATAATGTCAAGAAAGTACAAAAAAAAAGGTTCTTACAACTAATAAAAGTATATAAAAGTTTAACATACTTATTTAAAATCTTAAAGAGCTATCTCTATGCCATTGATCTTTTTTTATTGAATCTATTTGGAACTTCTCAAAGATGGACAACATAACCCTAGAAATTCTATTCAAGTTTTCTTGCATTCACATTCATTAAACTATCAAACACTTCTGTCATTCTTGTATGAAATATTTGTTCAAACAGATTTTTTGTATATGTTCTATAAAATTTTTTGTTCAAGCAATTTTTCATGTACTAGCTATGGCACCCTTATATAAGAAACTTTAAAATTTTGAACATTAGAAAAGCAAATTTAACCGCGCTTGGCCACCCCTTCTTTATTCACAAATTCTACTCAGTTACAACAAAGCCACCTGTAAAACAACGGAAGCTACCACGTATATGAAGCTACACATGTCAAACAACCAACTACCTACTACATACTTATCCTATAATATACATTGAAAAAAAGATTATTCTCATAGTAAAATTCCTAAGTGTCATCTATTAGGTTTATTCTCAATTTCTATTATATTTATTCATCCACCAAAATTTCAATACCTTCGATCATTATGACTCTTATATTACCCTCCTACATAAAACCAATTTCATTACACCACATTTTTCAAGACTGTATCCAATTTTTTATCTCTCTTTATCAACTTGCTTTACAATTTACATGTACACACTACACACACCCCTAAAATTCTAAATTTTAAATTTTGAACAAAATTAAAATTAAAAAAGGTATTCTTTCCATTCTCTGTTTCCAATTTTATCTCTTCTTCCTCTTCTTCGTTCTTCTACTCCTTCATCTTCAGTTCTTCTTCTTTTTTCCTCCTCCGTTTACTGATTCTATTTTCGTATAATCTTCTTCTTCTTCCGTAGTTTTTATTCATCTTCTTCTTTTTATTTCTTATTATTCCTAATTTAAGTCAGATTAGAGTTAGTGTACGCACTGAGAAAGAGATTGTCACTGTACCTGATAGCTCCAACCTTTAGGAGAGTCATCTCGGTGGAGGCAACGCTATCACTGGTGGTAGGATTGCGGCGGTGGATGAGATTACGACTGCTATGGTGGTGGACCATGCTATGGCAGTGGTGGTCGCAGTGGGTGCGGTGGAGTTCGTGGTGATCTTCAATGCTGTAGTGATGGATACGGAGGAGGAAGCGGCGGAAGAGAGCAGATCGCTGGAAGGTGCTAAGTCGCCGCCACAAAGAGCACATGCAATGAGACTATAAAACCAGAGAGCACAACAACGATATAATAATTTTATATTTGTCTTTATCTTTTCTGTTTGTATTGGATTCATCTTCATTTTCAAGAGGTTCCTCATTTTGAAGATGTTCCTAATGTCCGTCCTTTTAATTTTGACTAAATCTATATGCAATTTGAAATTGAAATTTGAATTTTAAATATGCACAACCTTATCAAGCATTCAAACCATCTCTCAAATAATCAAATTTCATTTTTCTTCTTACCATAACCCTCTTTCTTTCTCTATCTTCTCTCATGTCTTTCTTCTCCAAGATCTATATATCTCTCCGCATCATTTTTTTTCCTTTTATTTTTGTTATCTCTGTGTTCTCTTTGTCAAGCAGAGATTTCTTGATGGTGACATGCATTATGGTATTGTGTTTGTTGCGGGAAGCAGAGGGAAGAAGTAGAGACACGACAGGAAAGAGCGAGAGATTCATACTGGCGTCGACAACAATGGGCATGCAATTTGGTGAGGCAGAGATGATTCGAATGGCAATAGACAAAACGGAAGAGAAGTCATAGTTGCAGCACTAGAAGCGGCCATCAATGGTCTTGGTGCGATGATTCTGTATTCTCTGTTTATGTAAGTAGTCGTCTTCTTCAAATGAATGTATATGATTTTTAATTTTGATATCCCTACTCATGCTCCTCTTTTTTCAGTCACAGATTCGTAATGGTTTGCGATGATGAGATGTGTGTGTTCCTTATTATTTATCTAATGTATATGTTCTAATTTTGGTAAGAATTGAAATGATGATGTTGTTGTTGTGCAGAGGCGTCTTTGCCTGGTGTGGAGCTTTTGATGCAGAAAATCCATAACCTCATTGTTGTTGCCAGGATTCTATTGGCAATTCCCCAAAAGGTCTTAATCTCTGTCCCTCTTATCTTCAATTTGCATCCAATGTACAAACCAAATGAAATTGTTAAGTAATGCAGCATGAACTAATCATTTTTTCTTTGGTTTTTGATGTCCTAGCTTTTGTATTTTCAGAGAATATATTCATTTTCATCATCCTCATAGATAATATTTTTCAATTTTTTTCTTCTCATCACTCTAATAACGGAGCAGAAGGTTCAGCTCTCGGAGTCCAAGATCAAATTGCCTACTGGAAACTCGTGGGCACCCCGGCAAGAAGGTTCAGCTCTCGGAGTCCAAGATCTCGCAGCTCTACTTGATTTCCAGAGATATTTTCTTGCAACGGCCAAATTTATGGGATCTCCAATCTTTCATTTAGATTTGTGGTACTATAACTTCTTGCAATCCCTGACTCTACCACTTTCTTTCTTAATAACAAGTGAATATGTAAACTTTTGTGCATCCCTTACTCTACTGCTTTCTTTCTTGCAATCCCTTTTGTTTCGGTCTTCTTCCTTTCTTTTTGAAGTCGGCGTTTGATTGATTTGTTATTGCGTTTATTTTTTATTTTAATTTTTTCTAATAGTAGTTTTATATTCTTTTAATTTGAGTGACATTACTATTATATATTTTAATATGTTTTTTAACCATATTTTAAAATCTTGATTTTCATTTCATATCACTTCTCTAGAATCTTATTTTTCCAATACATTATTGACTAAGATTTGGTAACTTTTACTGTTTATGATACACGATTTGGTATCTCCTTTTTGAGTTTTGATAATGGAATTTGGTAAATATTTTGATTTTAACCGTTTATGTGATCTCTTTAGATCTTTATCATTATCATAACTTCAGAAAAAAGAAAATAATATCACTACAGAAGCAAGGAGGTGAAGAAACCATGATGGCAATCCTAAATGTAATAATTGAAAGAAAAAGGAGGAATTGGAGAAAGAAAGTGGTGGTTCAGGTTCGCATTCCTCCTTGTAAAGCCTTCTTTGGCATCATGGTTCTGCTATGGTGCTTGGTTCAGTTGTGCCTCAAATAAGGTATATATGATGGATATGAATGAATCCACAAGTTGAGACAATTTCATTTCATAAATAACAAAGTAACTAACTCAGATTATTCTTTGTTTTCGCAGGTAGCATAGGTTCCATTAACATTGTCATAACCATTCTCACATTAGTTTATTTTTTATTTTTTAGTTATTAGTTTAGTGACTTCATTGCCATACTCTATTGTGGCATATTTTTTGGGGTGCATTAAAACATGCGAATGGAATTGAAGGCGGATCAACAATTGTTGTTAGAGTAATAGCATGCTTTCAACCCTTGCACAATTGTCAGGTAAGTACTATATGACTTATATAGACATGGTTTTATCCTCTGTTATCCTCTGTTATTAATTATTGGATTGTTTTATGAGTTCATGGGGGATAAATGCTATCTTCAAGTTTTTCGTCGTTTGCTGAAGCCTGTCATGAAGATACATAAACTTTTTCTCATCTAGCTGAAGCTTGAAGCTTGTGGTTTTCTTTTATTATTATTTGTCTATAAAAGAAATCAAGTTATTGAAAATTCTATATCAAAGCATTGTAGCATCGTAGCGTGCTACTGATAAATATTTTTATGTTATGCATTTTCACTGAAAAGGGTCTATTTGTCATCTTCATCATTGATTGATTGACTATTGTTCTTTAGGTTATTTTTTTCCTTGGATGGTTAAGGCTCATACGAGCTAAGGATTTGTATTTTATTTTTATCCTTTTTAAACTTATATGATTTGCTTTGTGTATTATGGTATGCTTGAAAGACATCACAGCAGAGGAGGGTATTAAGTCAAAGTTTTTACGATAAAAAAAAGTGTGAAAAATAACAAATATTGATAATAAGGTTGAATACAACCTTTACTCTCCATTTCAAAGCTTTTGGTTGGACATGGTGAATAAAATTTGGAATTACTTTTGCTCATGTTTTGATCTGTGAGAATATGCATTAGAGTATATATATGTTTGTTTTCTTTTCAAATTAATTTTTTTTATTTGTGATTGAACTTAGGTACCATATAACGATTAATTCAAATAATCAACATATATTGTTGCACGAAGAGGTTTCTTGATATTATGGTATTATGAGTTCAAATATCTTAGTGATTAAATGATAGATTAAATAACATTAATTATGTCTCTGTTTTTTGGTATTACTCATGAAAAGCCAATGACAGCTTTGGGTGAACAAGTGTGTCAATCTGTGGAGATAATGTTGGAAAGATTATGCGCGGCTAACCATTTAATGTATGCAGTTTATATGCCTTCCATATGTGCAAGCCTCTCAATGAGTATGACAGCAAGAATGGGAACCAGTACTGCCCCCAGGCCATTCACTGTATACACTATTCTTCATTCATATGTTGCAACTGTGCTAAAGATTTTTAGCATTATAAGATGTTTTAAATATTTAATAAATTACTTCTAAAAAATAGATTCATTGTGTTTTAAATGGTTATGCTGTTTTATTTTTTAGTCTCTCTTTATGTTATATGAGATATTCCAACTGTATAATTAATTGAGAATCCACACTTTTGACAGGATTATTTTATAGACTTAAACCTTAACTAAGGATTAAATACTTGTCATTAATAAACAATAGTCCAGTTAATGGAACCCTCATCCTCTTGGTTGATGTTTTTATTAATTTGAGTTTGAAATCTTAGTTTTAGGTTTCTATTAATTGGTGCTAAACAGACATTGTATTTTGTCATTGTAATTTATTTTGATTTAAGGGTCATACTTTTATTTTGGCTTATTACATAGTGTCTCATTAATTGGCAGGGTTTGATAGTTGAAGAAAATTTTCTTAACGTGTGACTTGATTTTAGTTTGACAGAGAATCTTGCCAATGGTGTGAATGTTACTTTTAGTTTTATTAATAATATTATTTATCTTCAAATAATGACTTTTAAAAGTTTATTATCTAAATATGGTGATAATTACATTGCATTGTATTGTAATTTTTTGTTAATAGAATTTTCTCATCTTTTTATAATTTTGTAGTGAATGGCATAACAAATATTTTTTGTTATATTAAGGTAATAATTTGTTCATTAAAATTGTAATTTTATAGTTAAATTTTTTACGAGACTTTAATATTAAATTGTTTTGTTCACAACTTTATTATACAATTATATATAATGTGTTTATTATAATTAAACGAAAATTTTATTTTTTTCTTATAAACTCTTGCATTTTTCTAAAAAGTAAAATTATATATTCTTATTTTTATGATTTAATTTAATATTAAAGGTCCATATTAAATACCTAATCTAACGATATCTTAATATTATTTTTTTTTCTTATTCATTATACTTATCATACCCGTCGCACGGGTACTTCACTGGTTATATATTAATACATATATAATGAATTCTGCCTCATGGTCGCTGTCGTTAGGTATATTGGTGTTAACTACACACTCCTCTTTTAACTGAGTCCCTCCTCCATGCAATTTATTAGAGTAAGGTACTGTACAGGTGGTGATACTTGTGGTGGCATACCTTCCAAAATTGCTGCATTAGAACTCGAAGGTCAAATGCATTTTCTTATATCTCCGATTTCAATTAGAGTTCCATCACTTGTTGAGTTGGAATTTTTCTTTGACAATCGAATATAACCTAAACATGATCATAACTTTCAAGGTAGAAAACTTGATATTAGAATCATCGATGTCTAAAGACTATTAGAAAGAAATATATACTTGACACTCTCAATCACTTTATGAATCAATATGAGATTTTTCATCTTAACCAAAAAATTTACATGACGCATATACATAAGTGTAAAGTGTAGGATGCACATATTTAAATGAGTCACATTTTCATCACCCTTCATGTTTATATTTACATAAACTTTGACAAATATTATTCATTATTGATCATGGTTAAAGAGGAATTTTATTTTTACAAAAAGGTTTTAAAAATCTTTGTAGAGATTTTTTTAACCAAGAAATGGTAAATTATGAATATTTTAGAGAATATTAAGAACATAAGAATTGAATATAAAATCCTAAATTGAAATAAGATATAGATATATTAAGTAATAAATTATTTTTATGTTTAAATGCAAATATTTTTAAAGAATGTAAAAAAAAAATGAACAACACTATATGATCAACAAATATTATTATTTTTTATCAATACTTAACCAACATAATTTATATTTATATTTATCGAAATTTTGTACTCAAAAAATATATATTTTATACTTATATTTATCAGAATTTATACAAATAAATTAATATAATTTGTACTAATATTTTTTAAAATTTTCACATATTAATTAGTAAAATTTAGTTGTTAAAAATAATTTAATGTATAATTAATTAAATAATAGCAAAAAATACTAAAAATTATTTATTTGAAGAATTTCAAAAAATATATATGTTAAAAGTAAATTTGCAATCTCGTAAAATATAAGATTGTGTCTTTTAAATTTTAATATAAAAAATATATTTTATTTTATATATATCCCGGTAATGAAAATATTAAAGTTAAAATTGACCCTTAATTTTACAAATTAGAAATTAAACAATAAAGTAACTCATAAATTACAAGAAATAATAAACTCCGCCTTTAATAAAATAGAATTCTACTATTTGTACCAAAATGGCGAAATCGGTCAGTCTTGTTTCATGGGAAATAGGTCAGCAGAAACACAAACTCACAGAGCTTTCCATACTTCTCTGTAGCCGCTGTAAAACAATTATCAATCATCAAAATCATGGGAAGCGATAGAAAATGCAAACGACACAGTTATTCCTCACCCTCGGACTCCGAAGGTTTTAATTTTCCATTCTTTTTTACTTTTCCTTTGTTAGATTTTCTTTCTTTATTTAAAACGTAGAAGGTTAGGGTTAGAGAAATTATGGATTTTAGTACCAAATCTCACTCATGAGGTGGAATTATTAAGGGCTTGATTCAAGGGCTGTGCACTAAGCAACAAAAACATGCATTGTGTGCTTCACTTTGTCTGTGTATTTATTTATTTCAAGTTCTTGGGGTTAAATTTTGGTGTTAAATCAGCAGATGAGAGGAAAAGCAAGAGGCAGAGAACAGTAGAAGATGAGGAGAAAAAGAAGAAGAGGAAGTTGGAAAAGAAAGAGAAAAGGAAAGACAAGAAATCTCACAAGCATTCCAAGGAAAAATCTGATAAGGGTAATTTAGCCACTAAGCCTCCTTTTCTAACCTAGAATGAAAGAAAATTGAGCTGTGCTTGATTCTTAGCTCATAATCGTATAAAGATTATTAATTGTGCAATATGTCTATGAACAATTAAAATGTGCTGGCAGGACTTGAAATCATTGGTTGATTCTGTGAACTTTGCATATACTTAGGTTTTGATTGTCTGGTTTGGACTACATAGGTCTACACGTTTAACAATTTCATATTAAATCATGATTTGCCGAAACACGATAAGTTATTATATGGTTTGCATTTTGCAATGGGGGAGTTGAGGACTTCAAAGAACGTACTCGTTTCTTAGGTAGTTGCAGCCTAGACATTCTGCGGAAGTTCCTTACTTGTAGCTGGTCCCGACTAGTGGGATAAGACTTTGTTAGACAGCTTTGTCATATCGACTTTAAGCATCGTTCTTCATTCTTTTTATTCAATATGTAGGGTGTGAATATGTTAATATAAGAAGTCATTTGCAAACAAAATACAATCATTTCCAGTATATACAGTGTAAAACAAGGGGAATTAATTTAGTTGTACATGATTAGAGACTGAAAGGTGAGAGGATTATGTCTAATCACATTCACACAACAACGTTATTATAAAATGATTTCCGATAGTAGAGTACATTTTTGCACCAAATGTAGTTGGCCTGCACCATCTCACAGTTGATTGTATTTGCTACTTATTCATATCTTTCTTTTCGGAAATAATCATGATATCTATTTGATTATGTTCTCATGTCTCATAAACATGATTTTGCAATTTTGGTAAGCAGTAACGGTTATTGGGATTATGGAATGCTATATTTTTTTAGTATAAAAAAATTGTTCAACAATTTGGGATTTCTCATTTTAGTTAATCAAGATGTTTAGTAATTAGGGTTGCATAGAAATCAAATTTGATTTTCGGTTATACTTGTTTCACTCTATAATTTACAATTGAAGTTGTTGTTTGCTGATCTCTGTTTTGTCTCTTATCCTTGCCTCCACTTTCTTGTTCTATATTATCACATTTTTCTAACTTCTCTCCAGTCTTTTTGTCCATATTATGTTCGGTTTGTTTGACATCAATCTTATAAATGTTTGAGCTTGAGTTGTCAAATCCAGTTATTGGACAACCATTGAATGTTTGTCTCTTGATGGAAACAGTACCATCGAAAGTTATTGACTTATAGTCACCAGAAAATTATTGTCAGTGTCACTGCTGGCGCACTGATGATTCATTTTAGCACTTGTCCATCTTTTCTTGTGGTGAAATGCTTTTCTCTTTGTTGTTTTAAGTAATTAATATAATCTATCTGTGCTGAATAGCAAGCAAAGGAGAAATTCTCCTTAGAAAGATTTCCCTTATTGTTTAATTCTCGAATTTGTGGTACAGGTGAATTTAAGCATAGATACTTTTTTTAATATGGATAAATTAAAATATTTTTATGTTATGTTCATGTTCATGTTCTCTTTCTGCACTATGGTTCTGCCAGTTGTTAATTACTTTGGGTTAACCACCAAAAGCAACCCCGAAATGTTTTGTTGCTGACAAAAATGACCCCCATTTTTCGTATTGACAAAAATAATAATTAAAAAACGTGCACGAAACTCCTTCCATCAAGAGTGACGTTTTCTGTTAATGTGAATGTCTGATGTGGCAAACAGGAAAGCATATGTGGCAAACGGAGTTACCTAGCTGGCAACCTATTCTCAAATTTCCAAATTTCTTAACCCTAATCTCCCAATATTTCAAAATCAGAAGTCATCTCTGTGAAGGGTGGTTCCCAACAATGGCAGATAGGGTGGTTCCTTTTCCTCCATCTTCCACTATGGTCTCTCTCTTTCTCTCCCCTCCATCTTCTTTCATCTTCGCGCATTTCTCCTTCCTCTTCTCTCCATACCGATGTCTCTCTCTTCTCTATCATTCTTCTCTCTCTTCTGAGAATCAACGGCTGCTCCTCCCTTTGCTGCCGCAAGCCTTCTTCTTCTGCTTCTGCTTTGGGAGGTTTTCTGGCTTCAGGAGGTAGCTGTACTGAGTCCTCTATTTCTACAGCCACAACTTCCTCAGCGCTAAGTCTCTTCCTCCTCCAAACGTGGTGTCTTCGTCTTCTTCTTTCAACACCGTTCTCCTCTTCTCCTCCCGGCACCGCATCTTCGCCATCTTCTCCTCCTAGTGCCGCCAGAATCGAATTAGTATTTTGTGCAAGCACTTGCAACAAAAATGGTGATTTGGGATCTGAGAAATTGACGACTTTTGGTGAAGGTTTTGGAAGTTCAGGATGAGAGTGATGTTGGGATCTGAGAAATTTGGGGATCACCATCATGAATCATTCTGAAATTGGGGTTTGATTTAATTAAAATTTGGGAAATTAGTGTTTTATATTAGGTATATTAGGGTTCTAGTTTGAAGCTATGCATGTTCTATTCTTCAATTTGATCTCTGTTTTTTTTTTTTTTATAATTTTGAAGAAGATAGCACGGCTGGTAGAGGTGCTACAGATGGTGAGTAAGTGAGTTAGAGGGTGGGTGAGTGAGTGTGCAGGCCACATCATCCTCCCATTTTGCCACATATGCTTCTCCGTTTGCCACATCAAACATTTACGGTAACGGAGAACGTTTCTCTCGACAGATGGATGTTTCATGCACGTTTTTAAATTATTAACGGATATTTTTGCGATACAAAAATGAGTCATTTTTGTCAACGACAAAATCTTTTGGGGCGTTTTGAGTGGTTAACCCTAATTACTTTATGTAATATTTTTATCGAGTAAACTACCAAAATGGTATCTACCAAAATGGTATCGGGAAGTTTACGTCGCTAATAAAAATAACGGGTTAACCACCAAAAACGCCCCAGAATTATTCAAACGCTGATAAAAATGCACCCAAATTTTACTATCGACAAAAATACCTTCAAATAATTTAAAAATACAACAATACCCAACAGTAAATATATATTTTCAAAAATATCTTAGAGATTGAATTTTGATGTAATTTTTTGCAAGCATGATTATAAAAATAAGATATTATTATACATAAAAATTGGTGATTTTTCGTTAAGTATATATTTTTTTATATTTTTTTTGTTAACAATCAATAATACTTTTAAAAAATCACAACACTATATACATAACAAAAAATCACCCAATTTTGAGAATAATAATATCTCATTTTTATAATCATGCTTGCAAAAAATTAAATCAAAATTTAATTTCTAATGTATTTTTTGAGAAATACATATTTTTAATGTTAGTTTTTTTGCAAGATTATCTAACATTAAATATGTATTTCTCAAAAAATACATTAGAGATTGAATTTTGATACAATTTTTTACAAGAATAATTAAAAAAATAAGATATTATTATCCTTAAAATTTGGTAATTTTTCGTTGAATATATATTTGTTTTGTAATTTTTTTGTTAACAACTAATAATACTTTTAAAAAATCACAAAAAAATATATACTCAAAAAAAAATCACCAAATTTTAAGAATAATAATATATCATTTTTTTAATTATGCTTGTAAAAAATCACATCAAAATTCAATCTCTAAGATATTTTTTGAAAATATATATTTACTAGTGGGTATTGTTGTTGTGTTTTTAAATTATTTAAGAGCATTTTTGTCTATAGTAAAATTCGGGTGCTTTTTTGTCCGCGTTTGAATAATTCGGGGACGTTTTTGGTAGTTAACCCTAAAAATAACTCTAATAGATGCTAATGCCAAATAAGCCCCCGAAAGACTTAAAAGCACGGGAAAAAGAACTTTAGAAATCAGATTTAGATTCAATTTTTTATAAGAATTATTAGAAAAATAAGATCTTTTTATTCTTATAATTAATAATTTTATGTCAAGTGAATTTTTTTAATTTTATTGTGAATTATCAATTTTTTTTTTTAAAAAAGAAAAATCTAGATATGAAATTTTGCTTTGAATTTTTGTGTACCTTTTAAATATTTATTTAAATATTACTACAAAAATTTGAATCAAATGAATAAATCGTTTGCCAAATATGAAATTTTTTGTAATTTATAAAAAATAGAGTTTAATTTTGATGCACTAACAGTGTAAAGTGTTCTACGTAGTCGTGCAATCATATCCATTCTTTTGGATAATCATTCGCGCAGTCAATGTAAAAGGAAATTATTTTAACTGATGTGATGTTACGTAATTGGATGTACGTGTAGAATTACTTTATACTGACAGTACCTCAAAATTAAATTCTAAAAATTATATTATTTATTGCTTTTGTCACATTTTGAAATCATTAAGGAACTGTTTTATCGATAACGTCTTTTAGGAATTTTATGGTGAGCACCTGAATCTTTCAGGTACTAAGTTGGTCTATTTTTATGGGCATAAACTTTTTAAGTGTATTTTCTCTAGATAAAGGTCATGGTTATTTTATTCTTCTTGGGAGAAAACATAACTGCATGCCATTGTTATTTCAGACAAGAAGTCGAAAGAGACATACAAAAGCAAACGTAGTAAAGGAGATATCCCGAAGGTGAGTTATATTCCTAATAATGCCGCGTGCAATTTGAGAACCTTGTATGTAATGAGAAATTCCTAATTGGGCTATTGGGCCTATTTTTACTCATTACATTGTATCAAGTCTTGTCTCTTCTCGTCATGCTGACTGCTGAGTATCTCTGTCAATTTGCTTTTCCATTTCATTTTACATGTTTTTTCAAGCGTGTTCTCATGCTTTTCTTCTACATTTGAATATATTAATTTTTACTTAGTTCAATTCCTCAAATCCTGGTTCGCCCACTCTGTCTTTCTGACCAAATTATTTAATATTTTAATATACTAAATGTTGAAGAAAATAGCACAAATGATTGCTCATGCTGCAATTTTGGACATGCGAGAGTATTATATTCTGTAATTTTGAAAAGTCCACGGATAGCTTCTATCATGATTTCATGGTCCATCTCTCCCAAAGACACATGAATGGTTGTATATCCGACAGACACCCTCACGTTTTTAAATTATTTTTGGGCTTGAAGCATGGAAGATACAAAAAATTGAAAAATAAGAACAAGAATCAAGTTCTAAAAGTTTTGGTCATAGAGATTCTTATACTATGTCATGAATCATCTCTCCCAAAAGCTTACATTGTTCCGTTAGAGGCACATAAAAGGTTTTATATTTAACAATTTCCCAACTAATTTAGAACTTTTAAGATGGATCATTCATCTGTCTACTCATATATGTGAAACCTGGAAAAGTTTCTTGCTGATTGTCATTTCTCAATCTAGTGACTACATTTGTTAGTTAGAAGCTGCAGTTGAAATTACTTACCAATTAGTGTATCGGTATTTGTAGTTCATCTTTGTCATTTCAATGCAGGGAATCCAAGAGTTGTCCAGTGATGATTATTTTGCCAAGAACAATGAGTTTGCTACCTGGCTAAAAGAAGAAAAGAATGTGTTCTTCTCTGACCTTTCGTCCGAGTCGGCACGCGAGATGTTCTCGGATTTTGTTAAGGCTTGGAACAAAGGGAAGCTTGAGACGAATTACTATGAAGGCATTGCAAGCGGCCCTCGGACAGCACATAACTGGAAAATCAAGAAGTAGATTTGACGAATTACCTTTCTAACCACTCCCTTGAAACTCAGTAAATATAGATAGATCTCTTCCTGAATCTGCTGTTCAGGACATTCCAAAGGAAAGAGGATAAGAGCAGAAAATTAGTTGAAACAAGAAAATTTGGTGGATTTTGGCTTCAATTAGTTTAATGGCGGGTAGGTATGTTATTTTCTTCTGTGTTTTGGTGAATTAATGTCTGACCAAGGGATGGTAGATCTATGCATATGTAGCATTTACCTCTCAGTATAGCAAAATATTTTATTTTGTTTTATACGAGGGTGTCTCATCTATGGCATAACCCGGAGTATTTTCCCCCTCATAATGTGTAGCACATTATCAGTATTTGTGGAGAATCCCAACGTTATTTACATGCAAAAACTAAGAAAAGTTTGTTCTTCCAAGTAAAGGAAAATTTGCTGGTACTTTTACCAATGGCATTATGATAATGGAAATTTTTGAACCGAGTAAGTAAATTAGCTTATCAGCTAGAAATATTTCATGTTTTTGTAATATGTTCAATCTGTATTCTAGGTTCCTAACATCATGTTACATGATCAAGTTAAATTAATAATCAAGTTTAATCAAATTGCACTAATAATTTAGTGATTTACAATACTAACAAAAAATACACCCACTCTCAATATGTGTGGCTTAGCTCTATTCCACTTTCACTTGTACTCTTCCTCTTTTCTACCAAAATGGCTACACTCACCCTTACTTTTGATTTTTCGATTCAAACCACAAATTCTGACTAAGAATCTCTGATACACTCAGAATCTCGCTCTCTATTTCCATCACTCTTGCGTTGATTTTTTCGCTCTCACTCAATCTTGTGATTTCTTCATTTTTTTTTTCTCACTAACTCTTGGTTTCTACCTTGTAAAACACAAATTCCTTAGCAAAAAACTTAGAAGTTAGAACCCACTCTTACTTTTTCTATTTCTCTCTTACTATGCACAGGAACCTTAATCTTACAAAACCAAAGAGAGTAAAATTAATATTACTTTTTTAAAATAGTTATCCAAACTTCAATAAAAAATTAATGTTTCAAAATAATTATATATTTATAATACTATCAATTATCTTCTGTTAACACCGTTAATTTAATTATAATAAAAAATTATTACATGTGTTTATTTATTTAAAAACAATTGTTTATTCATACAATTTTAAGTATTATTAATCCAAGGTTTATTTATTACCTTTTCTAAAGGAGTTTTTACTTTTATACACTGATGTTAAAATTTTACACATTCATTTGATCAAATGATCAATTTTAATTGATCATTCATGCAATAAGTATAAAACGCAATAAAATGGTTTAACGTAAGAGACTACTTTTATACACTGATTGTGTTGAATATTTTACACATTTATTAATTATGTAAGTATTTTTAAATAAGTATTTTATGAGCCAATTTGATGCACAAGCATCTAGCATTACAAACTTTGAGCAACGTACCCAAAGAATATAAACAGCCTTATCATTAATGTATCAAGTACTGATTTCACATTTTTACATTATCAATTTATCATTACTGCATTTTGGGTCCAAATTTATGGATTGGTTTAGGGTAGAGTGGAACCCAAACCATAGTCCATAGGTTGTTCTGTAAGAACCATCTCCAAATAAAGTCATCGAATGCGAGATTCAACATCAATAAAAAAGAAGCATATAAATTTAATAGTCATTGTCCATTGGCTCATTGCTAGAAGTGCCAATTGCAAATAGCAAGTCTTGGTTTCACAGCTCTATCCACCTTGATATTCAACTAAGCACAACTTTCAAAGAAACACCGTCTTACATCAAGGTTTGCTTCATCAAGATTATTCTACTTCACCCAAGTAATCGTCGATTTCGGCAGGGGTCAATACTCTGCAACAAAATTAACCACCTATTAAGTCACCCATTTAAATTAGCCAAATATGTAAGGATGATTTGAAGTAGCTTGTGCATAATTGTCACGTCTAAGTTCTACAGGAACAATTTTTTTTACTTTTTCTTTTCCCCCTAAAAACTCCTAAAAGTTCAGATCGTCCAATCCAACAAAATCAGCTCAGTTTTCTCAGTAACGAAAATCACAAGCAAGGTTCATGTAATATAGTGCTTGAGGAAAGCAAACCAGAAAGTCAATAAAAAATTCAAGCTACATAAGAAGCTAGGCACACAAATTATGATGTTTTGCAGAAAGAGATTTCCACCTGAACTTTTTGTCGGACCCAATTATGCCAATTTCAATGTTCTTTCCCGAGATCTGTCCCTCAAATCTGTAAAATACCCATGAAAATTAACAGTTTCAGACTATACAAAGGTCTTTAAAACAATAGGTTCCAGGATACAATACAATAAACATGAAAAGCAAACAAGATGACTACCAATTCTTAAATTTTTAATACTATTTAAGTGAAACGCCTATTAGGATTAGCCTTAATATTGTAGCATCTAAATCAAATCATGGATATTAATTTATTTACCTCCTCCAAAACCATAACTCTGAAACAAAAGTGAACAATCAAACAGTACAAAATTTATTTCGGCCTCCTAGTAGACAGATAGTTAATGATTTTATCTAGTGCATAAACTTGAAAGGACATGACCTTACCCTTCCTTCAGTGTCAATATTGCCGTATGGACTGCATCATCAAGTTCCATGTCATCTGTATACCTGCAAGTGGAGAATGAAATTAACCACTGAAATGATGTGGGAAAAAAGAATAACTCATATGAACAACAAACAAAGAAACAAAACCAAACGCATATCTTTCGGGGCAGAGAAGAATGCTACCGCAAACTCACATAGATTAGTCATCCAATAGAATAGACAGACATAGCATATACTTCTAAAGTAAAATTTCAAAGTATGTATTGGGAAAGCATCAATTTATCTATTCTGAGTCCTCAAGTTTGCCAAGTCAACTTTTGATTAGCAACTAATTGATGTCTGCATATTTAAAGCAACTGCACGCTCCACTTAGGTGATAGTAGAGAATCTTAACAGCTATAAGTTATTATGTCATTTTGAATTTTAATACATAAAGATCCTTGCCAGTGTCAGCTTTAACAAATTCAACACCTGCACATCCCGTTATACTTTCTGATGCTATGGATACGTGTAGGAGCTATTCCTCTTAATGAGGAAATAACAAGAAATAAACTTGGAGATAATAGATTTAATTAACAAATTAACTGCAAAAGAAAAATGTATTTCATCCTGTCAAGCACTCAAGGTTTTAGAGATATGCAAGCCCAAATTACAGATATTAATGCAGACATCATGACTTTTGTGCTTAAAATAATTAAAGATATTTCCTACATTCATTAAAGTATAACATAAACCAGGTGCTTTCATCAAGGTATAGTATATGGAATGTTGTAAATCAAAATGCGAAGTTTCAAAGATATAAGATAATCCTTTGCACATCAAGCATGACATAAACTGAGATAATACACTCACTCTCGTTATCTACAGGAAGGAGAGTGGCCACACATAATGAGCACAGGAGATATATATACAAAAATAACACATTGAACACCACATATTTTGCATTTATAACTTTCGTTAATGTTAAACCATACCTCTTCTCAAGAAAAGTCTTCGCATTAGAAACATTTTTTCCCATAGCAGAAGCTTTCCAAGAAAAGTAAGAACCAGATGGATCCACCTACAGTACAAAAGCAAATTGCACCAAAGCCCAAATTTCAGCTCTCCTAAATCCAAACTAGTGAATTTTCAAAATTCCAAGTACAAGAACAAAGATCCCAACACAAACCTATCGTGCACACAAATATGCAAAAGCATAGACAGACAATTGATTGTTTAAGATAACCCACTAAAATTTAAACTGCATAAATATCAATAACTTCTTCCTATAAATCAAAAACAAAATCAGTTCATGCAAAAGCAAGATAATGTTACACTGTATCGAATTATATGCTCTTTTCTTTTCTATTTTTAATAGATAACTAAAGTAAAGGACCACATGGATTACATTATTATCTTCAGAAACTGCATACGTCATTGTTGTTTCATATCGAACTGTGAGACAACACAATGTGATCAAGATAGTAGGTGATATTCATCTACCAGGGTTTACAAAGCAACAATAAAAAAGTGAAACTCAAAAGGCAGATAAGCATACCTGATACAATTGTGGTCCGTTATCATCAAATCCAGCAACTAGTAGGGACACTCCAAATGGCCTAACACCACTATTATAGTGTTTTGGAACATAAAGGGTGAAAGCAATAAAACAGCAGTGATGCATCTCGTGTCCCTTCTTTTGGAAATCTCATCCCTCTATTTTGGAAGTATAGAACTTATGTAAGAAGTCTTCAAATGAATAAAGAAATTTAAGATTTTGCCTTTGCCCCTCTCAAGTTGATAAATTACATGCTTACAGTAGTTAGAAATGTCTAGTAAGGGCATCGTAAAGTAGATAAATTAAAGGGGAGAAAAAACAGTTAGAAGCAGCTTTGAGATTCGAGAACTAATTAACATTAGAGGGATCGACCTCCTAACACATCAAAGTTAAAGAGGGTTATAGAAACTTATCATGAAAACATCATATCTCTCTTGAGTAGGGTGGGCAGGGATGACTATATGCAGAAAATAAACTTCCAATCGTATGAGTAGAATGGTAGCAGCTAAAACATATCTGAGAGCTTACAGAGAAATTTATTACCCTGACTGAGTGAATTCCTGCATAACAGCAGCAACTTCCCTTACAAGCTGTGTGACAGGGATTGGTTCCTGCAATTTCCATTATATTTAGTATACAGAAGATCCATAATAGAATACCAAAAACATACAAGACAGACAAAAACTAAGTAGAATACCAAAAACATACAAGACAGACAAAAACTACGGCAAAAATTAAGTGCATAATTCTAATTTTAATATACTTAATAACATATAATGAAGTAAACAAAACTTTCCAGAAAGGGGGACAAACAGTGAGGAACATCTAATTCTAATCTATGTGTAACAACCAACATTCACAGAAAAAACAGTTACAGATCATATCATAATCATAATTATATATAAATTGTAACTCTAGATGATTCATGTTATAATAAATGAAAAGTATTACAATCATATATAGACTTTATCATTTATTTTTCAATTCAGCGCAGCTTTTCATCATAATACACTTTATATTGCCTTTCAGTACAATATGCTGAAAGATACTGAGCAGACAGAGGTATGTAATTTAAATTAATCCATTGGCATATTGTACTGACAGAAAATACAGAAAATAATCAATCTAGAATGAATTACAGTACAATATAATGCACATGCTTTACACGGGAAAGTATGAGATATTCAAAAGGTAAAATTCTTTTAAAACCCATAACTCCAAAATGAAACTGGCAATATTATATCTGAATCTGATTTATCAAGCATATAGAACTCAAGCAAGATTCGAGAAACAAATGATATTAGAAAGGGAAAGGTAGATATACTATACTTTATATAATCGGTGATATTGCTCTGCCTGTTTCCTGCTTTTCCTAACCAAGACTCGAAAATCAGGACCCATGCCACTGAACAACAAGAATAAAACTTAGATCAGATGAGATACTAACAGACTAGTTAAGGATAAATGACCACTTCCATTTACAAAAAACTCAAACGCAATAAAAAAGAAAAGAAGAAGAAAAAGTCAGGCTAAGAGCCAGTAAATCTCTTTATCGTAATTCACTTAATTCCTGTAGCAGAAATCCATAATCAATTTACCACATGCTTGATTACTGCATGCTTTTTATTACACATGAATAATATAGGCAGCAGTTTGCCAATGAACAAAACAGAATAATTGATTCAGATATACGTAGTAGTTTATCGAGTTTGCAATAAGTTTTAACCATTAAGCATGCTATGTCTTGTTTCTATTCTATGCATACTATGTGCTCTAAGTTTGCCAATGATTATTCTATTCTATGGAAGAGAAGAGATTTTCCCCTACAATAATTGCATCTATTCCCTAAAGCATAACCTTGCCCTCAATCTTTATCATTTATATTTCAAGGTCATTTTAGACTTAAGTGGCCTCTAATGGTTGACAAGACATCAGATAATCATAATTAATGATATCATAAAAATGATTTAATGTAGAAATATTTGACTACATAGAAAGAACAAACCTATATACAACCCCTATATTTGGTGTTAATAACTGAATCTTCTGAACCTGCAATGAAATAAAACAAAGAACTAAGATCAAGTTTCAAATAAGGATGCAACATAAACAAATTAACTTCACACTAATTAGTAAATTGACTAAACAGAAATGCAAGAAAGATAAACTTCATCCTTGGGAATTAATTGACTAAAATAGACAATTGCTTTAGCAACAGTCACACTCTTGCATGTTTCCTTGAAATTCAAAATATACTTAAATTATTCACTTAGCAAATAATATTTGAAGTTAGAGAATAGTAAAACTAAAAATATGTTAACGTCATACTTACAAGCACTGGCTACCAAGTGGGAATTCTAACAAATAACAAGCTTACCGATGCTTCATCAACCAATATAGATGGCAGTTTCTTCTCTGTTGCGATGACTACGCCATTTGCAGCTGCAAGAGTGAAACATAAAGTTACAAATTACAAAAACCACATCACAGAGCAGTTATATTATATGATCGGAATCACCTTCAAGACAAAATGGCCCAATGAATTAGAGATAAATACAGATTGAAATAATGGATTGCAATATGACACATCCAAGAAATTCAAAAATAAAATAGACAAGATTAAATGTTAGTTCTAGCGTACTCATTCCACAAATTTCTACATTTCAAAAAGAACACTTTTGCCAAAACCACTTACATGATCTCATAAAGAACAGGAAACGTTTTTACAACAGATGATCATCATATAATAAAAACACTATATAAACATCTGCCTTCTGCTCATCTAATACATCACCATCATATAACTAGAAAGCATACTCTTAAGAGTACTCTTCTTTTTAAGCGTGGCTCTTATAATAACCCTAACACCAAAATGAGTAAGAACTCCATACAATTGAGTCACTGATTTCTTTCCTAAGCCACTATATACCGTCTTTCAAGTTGTATTGTTTTAATATTGTTGCATCAAATTTCGGTAATTTGAAACTGCAGATTTTTTAGCATCCTACCTTACACCTAACAGGACAAGTCAAATACACTCAGCTCCCACTATCCCAGTAGTCATCCACCAAATTATTACTATTTTATTTGCAATAATTAAATTATAAACAGAACCAGCATTGAGCATCTAAAAGAGCTTGAAACAGATCCAATGCCATATATAGCGAAATTACCTTTAATTCCCAAAGATGTCTGTCCAGAACCAACCGCCGTGAGAGCATGTTCAATCTGAACCAGCTTCCCAGAAGGGCTGTTTTTATTTAACACGAAATCTCAAGCACAATAAGCTCAAACGTTGAGACATAAAATCACTCCCACTGTAACTATAGACCCAATAAATAAATAAAAAAATAAAGGAAGAAAAAGTCAGCAATGAACATACCTAAATGTGGTGAGAGAGAATGAGTACTGACTATCCCCCATAGGTAAAACCTACAAGAACCTGCGTATATACAAACGCACAATTTTCCTTACAAGAGTTACAAAATCCTAAGCCTTAGATCAACGAATAGTTGGGTGTGGGGAAAAAAAAAGTGTACAGAAGTTAATGGAAAAATGAGAGTGTATAAACAAAGAACAGAATAAAATAAATGAGAAATAGAGAATTAGAAGTGGTATTGCCTCTTGGAAGCGATGATTCTGAGAGAAAGGCGTATGAGAATATGAATGAGATCGCGAAAGAGGGATGAGAAATTGAATTGTGAGTTCCTTTGTGAGGTTTTCGTGGTAAAAGAGAAAACCCTTCCCAGTGAGACTGAAGTGTCCCCCAAGCCACCCTATGCTTCTGGGGGCTGCGGCCCAAGAGCTAAGCCCATGTAACACAGGGTTTTTTTCCTCAACAAATACGAGAAGCGAACAGGTTGTCAATATTTTTCATAATAAAACGCTAACCCATGTTACAACCCAAAACAAAAAAGAAAAAACAAAAGAACACCAACCCGTGCTACCCTCATCAGTGGTCACTCTCACTCCTCATAATACCAGGCACCAGCCCCAGCCGGCTAGCCCTCCACTAGTCCACTCCCTCATTGCAGACTGCCTAGACAACTTGTTCGCCGCCCTGTCGGTAGTCCGCCCTTGTTCCGTGTGCTCGCAGCTGATCTCCTCTGCTCGCCGCTCCTGTTTCCGCTCGTGTTAACTTCCTAGTCCACCTCTGTGCCTCTGCTCGTGCTTCTCTGTGGCCGCTGGTGAGTTCTTTTTCTTTTTTATGTAATCAGTTTGGTTAATTAGTTGATGTAGGCATTTAGTTGAACAGACTATAAAATTAGAATTCCGAAAATGCCCTTAACCTAGTGTTAAACCTCAACACCACCACGTCACGCTCTCCCTGCTCCGTTCTGCTTCCTCCTCTGTCCTCCGCGTCGTCAGTAGCCTCTCCGCCATGCCCATCGTTGTTTTCGTGCATCACAATGCTCTGCTACTGATATTGGTTCGGCTGATGTTTCGCTTTGTGATACTATAAACTTGGAGTTATTTTATTAGTTCGAGTTTAGTTGGATTTCTTATCGTCTGTTAAAACTTAGTTATACTTGTTAGTGTATGTAAACTTTTATCAAACACTGTTTTCCCGGTAGTAACGTGAGTAATGCTACCTTGTAGGAATGATGACATAGGAAGGATCAATGGCAGCGTGAATATATAGCGATATAGCACTATGTATCTGTTTGTTAATTTGCTTCTTAGAAATTGGGACCTTTTAATCACTTACAGTTTAATATTTCAATAACTCTTTTGCTTTCTTATTGCATTGAAGAATTACTACTCAATTGCTGTCGTGGAATATTATACATATATTGGTTCAATTGTAGTCTAGTGTTTCTTGATTGACACTGGATTTGTTTAATATTCTGAATTGAACCCTTGTATCAGTATGGGTCTGCTACTAGTTCATTTTTATTCTTCTGGTGTGAATGTTAAAGTACATAATTTGTGAATGGTATAACGTATAATTTGTCGGTGTCTAAATCTTGATGAGTTAGCAAGATTATAGTACGAAGGCCTAATTTTAATGCGGAGTTTTATGCAAGGAAGTTGGTACTCAATTGGTCAATTTGATGAGTTAGAATGATGTTAACAAGAGCTGTTTTATGCTACGGGAAAAAAAAGAAAAAAAAAACTATTATTTGGTGGAATAGAATGTTTTCTTAATCAATGAAGTTATTTAACAGTGTTTGTTTATGTTAGTTGCAGTAGTGATGCTTTCATTTAACCTTGGAGAGGAGTGGGAAAGAAGAGGTCATGGATGAGGTTAATTTGGGAGTTTGGATTTTATTTCATGAATTAGGTTGGGACCAATTTAAGGAGGTTAATTTGGAGTGCCAAGTGAGCTCTTAACCACCCATGATGGCACACTGTTAATGGCAGTGAGATGGAAGAGCTATCAGGATTAACGTGATTCACGGTGAAAATTTTGGGTTCCAATTTGGTGCAAGTTTGTTTAGGGACAAACTTGATTCAAACAAAAAAATTTTTGGGAATAAATTGAGCATTTACGCAAATTGAAATACAAGGGAGTAAAACTGATAGATAGTTCTATAAATATTGAGAATAGATTATGGTTCTCGATTTCTCATCATTTGTAGCTTTTCATTGTGTAACAGCTAACTCTATTATTCATTCCTTCTTGTTTTGTCAATGACCTTTGATCGTGTGTTATCCAGATTCAAGTTGTAATAAGACGTTTTCCACTCTCAATCTGGTTTCATGAGTGCTCCTAACCATCAAATTCCATTGCAAAACAATGGCATGGGGATGCAGAACCAGCCTCAAATGGGTGCAGCCAACCAACTAAACCAAAACTTGATGCCACCCTATGTGTCAAACATGCAACCATCGATGAACACACACCAATTCATGAATGCTGCTAATCATCTCCTTCCATTGCAAAATAACCAGTTGCATATGTCTAATATGGGTATGAGTGTGCCTCTGCAGGGTCCATCCCATGCAGGATTTGGTCCCCAAAATGGTGTGAGCAATGCTGGTTACAATCCAATGTTTCAGGCTCAAGGACAAGTCATGCACAATGCAGCTCAAATCAATTTGTCTCAACTCCAGGGGCATATTCTAGCACAAAGTATTCTGAGCATGCTTCAGCAGCCTAATATGAATATGAATATACCTAATGGTCAATTTTCTTCTCAATTTCCTGTGCAAAATATGAATCAGCAGTTACCTATGCAAGTGCCGAATCCTTCTCAAGTTGGTCTGCATGGTATGCATCCTGGTTCTGGCCCCATGTTTGGCTTTCCAGGTCAAGTGCCTCAGGCCATGGTTTCTCAAAATCCAATGTTTTCTGCAACACTGCATACGGGTCTAGTGCAAGGAAATCAGGCCAGGCCACAGTTTGACCAGAATGAGAAAAGCCTGGTTCTACCAAATGGGAACACAAATGCCTTTGTCTCATCATCTTTTTCATCTATGCAGTTGCAGGGGAATAGTTCTGCATCACATGCACAAGTACTATTAAATCTATTATGCTTCTGCCTTCTCTTAGCTAAGCTGAGTTTGTTATTGTACTACTTTACTATTGTTGAGGTAGTTGGCTATTGTAATTTAAATTTGAATCCCGTAATTGGTGCAGACAAATGTGAATAGCAATACCAAAAGTAACGATCGAAATTCTAGCTGGAAAGGATCACAAAGCAAAAACTTCAAAAATAAACAAACTCGAGGGGGGTTTGAAGGAAGGTATGCTATTTTCTTCTCTCTTGTAATCCTTGGTACACTGGGTTTACAAATGATGGTTTAGATGGTTTTCCTGTGGTTCACTATTGTTTTCCAATTTGTGTAGATTCCAGAAGTGTAAGTTTCCTAAAGAACATAGGGACAAAGGTTTGAACATTTCTACCTTATCAAGAGGTAAACTTTTTCCCTCCCTGAAGTTAGAGACTAATGCTTGTAGCAAAAGCAGGGCCAAACAATGGAAGAATCGAACATCAGCAGAAACCAAAATTCAGTTTGAATTATAAGGAACAACAGCAGGAACCAAAAAGGTAGTTCTACTTGGCTTTCCAGCCCTTTCTTATTTGGTTTTAAGTGTATCTCTTGTTTGCAACTGCCTTACATTCAACTACTTTAAAATTGTGATTTGTTCATAAGAATCTGCATCAAGACCATTCAATGGCCTTCAAGTAGATATGTTCTTTGAAAGGTTTTAGACAATTTGAGTAGCAATGATGTAAGTGGGAAAGGTAGAACCATGATTTTACATCATTTTTACAAATTGGTTAGAATTTTGGGAATATAGTACCTAAACAAAAAATTTGTAACCAGCCTCAAACATTTGATGAGCACCTCAATAGTTTCTATGGTATAAAAGAGACTGTTATTAATTGACTTGGTAATTGATGATGTTCGATGGTTTAATTTGAGAAAAGAGGACGACATGCAAAACCAGACATATTCTTAAGGATATTTTACAACAGGGAAAAGTTGGTCCAACAGGAAGAAGTTTTGGAACCAACCAACTAACATCTAGCCAACTTCGTGCTTCTCTTTCCCCCTCTCCTTCTCTTAGTGGCTAAAAAAAATTGTGTTTGAATCTTTTGTTGACTGATTGTTGGCCTAAAATTGTTTGATTCCTTAGTTGGACCCTAAAATTAGTTTTTCTCTCCAACTAAATTATATTCTTTGTTTATCCAAAATAATAATAATAGTAATAATAAAATATAAGTTTGTGCCTATATCCTCTAAATCTAAAAATCTAAATTAGCAAGATATATAGACTAACATCTAAATCTTGTATGTCTAATCATTCGAGTCCATCTGAACAATGAGATCAAATGGAAATATGGAATCGCCAAATAATATCTGTATATAACTAAAAGGTCCCGTCCTTTTGCAAGGCTGTCACAGAATTTTTAAGATATTTGTTTTGTTCAAGTAAATGGGTTCTAACTATCCACATGAAGCATTTCTCACTTTTGCATTGTTTCAGAAATTAAGCTTGTTTTCTCCATACGATTTAAGCTGTTTGTTTTTGGTAATTATTGGTAAACTCTAATTTCATAACAGGTTCTTATGTACTGCGACAATTTTATAACCCTTAATTTTGTATGTGGTTACTGTTAATTACTTTATCTCCTAAATGGTTAGATCATTCTTTGTAACTTACACTGACCAAGAAATCCAACAATGGCGGGAAGCTCGGAGGAAGAATCATCCTTTCAACAACATCCAGAAGGTTTGAAACAAACGGTTCTATTTACTGCCCTGGATTCATCAAATTATCTGTCACAAGTAAAATAACTGAATTATTACATGCAGAAACAGAGTGATCATACGAGTAGCCCCAAGGTGGATAGGGTTGTCTTACAAAGAGAGGTATACTTGACATTTATTTAGCATACAATACCATCCAATATAATAATTTATATTGCTAAAATTAACATTATTCTTCAATTGAAATCCAAACTTTTTTTTCCCATCATAAATACAAGTGTAAACCAGTTGATTGGTTTGGAACCATATCTTTCATCTGATTCTGAGAATTGTGCATATTTGGCCTTTGCAGCTCAAGCAGGTTTTAGCTAAGCAAGCTGAGTTGGGAGTTGAAGTTGCTGAAATCCCATCCTACTATCTGAAAGATCGTCAAAATCAAGGTTCTCAGATTGAAGGAAAAGACACACTTACCAACAAAAAGAGGAAATTCCAGAACAAGTTCGACAGGAAACCCGACAGAAAAGGTCGGTTCTCCAAGAAACAGAAGTTTACAGACAAAGATTCCTTAGAACAACGACCTTCTATAACCAAGAAGAAGCCAACTTTATTGCAGAAACTCCTGAGTGCTGATATAAAGAAGGATAGGAGTCACCTGATTCAGGCTTTCAGGTTCATGGTAACAAATTCCTTCTTTAAATACTATCCAGATAAGCCACTGATATATCCATCAGTGGTTGTTAAAGAAACCGGGTCTGAAGGCAATGCGGGAGAGAAACATTTGCACGCTGGAAAAGATGTTCTTGACCATGATAACAAGAAAACGGTTAAAAAAATTGTAAATGACGACATTAATGATGTCCATTTCAGTGAAGAGGAAAAGAGTGATGATGATGATTATGAAAATCTGCAAAAAGAACCGTCTTCCTTGGTTCAAAGGCAACGTGATAATGGAATAGGCATTGAGAAATGTGACGAAGAAGAGGGAGAAATCATAGATTGAAATCCAATAGTTAGCCCCTCGTTTTCTTGAAGAGCGCTTTATATATATATATGTGGATGTGGATAAGTTATTTTGATTTTTTTTTCTTATTTTATCTCTTTTATTTTTACCTTCATATTATAATATACATCTATTATTATAGAATTTTGTAGCAGAGCGGGGCTTCTACTTACCTACTGGATTCGTTCGGAATTTCTGATTTGGAGATCTGATTTATAGAAGTCAAGTAACTAGTATTTATATTCAAAATATTAACGAATTATTTAATTTCCATTTATTTATTTTTTATTATTAGAGAACTTAAGGCATTATTTATTTTCATTATTAAAGAACTTAAGTCAAATATTTAATATTTTTTGTAAGATAAATGTCTTGTATTATGATCTTTTGATAGCAACTTTATAATTCAATAAATAATTACATAACTAGAGCAATTATGTATAGAATAAAAGAAGATTTTGATGTAAGATATTTTAGATTTTCTAATCGGCAAAAACAAAAATGATAAATTTCTTCTTATATTTTTAAAATTGACTAAATTTTTATAAACAGTTAACTGTTTAAGTTAGAAATTCTTATATATATTTGATATATTAATTGTATGAAAATTAAAACTGTAATTAATAAATACGTTAATAACTATCATAAGAAAAAGAAAATGAAATTAGTCTGATGTTTTTCGAAACATAAATACTATTTGATCAAGATGGATACAGTCTTTCTTTTTCTTTGGTGCTCAAGAGAAAAGTGATTTTTTTTTTTCTTTGTGTCTTATCCAAAACAACATAGCACCACCAACAGTAAGATGTTCTTCCTTTTAAGAATGGCAATGGGTTGGACAAGGCTTAGTCCAAGTATCTATGGCTCAGATACTTGGTTTCATTATTTAGGTTTCACAATGACATTTGGGCCTATTTCATTTTAACTTGAACTAATTATGAACTTGCTTATTTTACTTGTGAAGTTCCTAAGTCTTGGTTAGTATTCAGCAACATTCAGCATAGTACAGCATTAAATTCTTTTGCCCAAGAACCACCAGCAATGGACCTTTTTTGAATGTCCTTGTTAGGCCAAGAGAGTAGCAACTTATTGATTTGCTTAATGTCCAAAGTTCATCCCAATATGCTTAACAAATTGATCACTCCTCTTCTTTATTATGGGCCTACAAAATAAAATACATTTTAAACAACCTTGAGCTTTCAACCCAGCTAACTATCAATGTTTGTCATCACCAAAAATTAATATATTATTTCTCAAAATTAACAATTTCTTTTTTAATGACAAACATAATATATGGGGTATTAATCAAAGAAATTGAAATAGAACAAGTTTAGAGACTTCCCTTTGATGATACCAGATTAATTTGATGTACTCCCCCTCTCTTTCATAAGGGTTGCTCCCCCTTTCTTCCATAAATGTTGCTCCCCCTTAATGTATACTTATCGCTTAACCTGAAGACACAATCAATAATGGCAACAAAATATTCTAATGTATATACATGCTTATCTAGAATTTTATGGTTGCACAAAAGCATAATAATCCATACAAGCAAATATTACAAATTATTTTAAAATAGTCTTGTATGGCAATATGGTAAGCAACAATTCAGTAGCACAAGTATAAACTCAACATAATCATAAGCACATAAGTATCTATGAAGTTCAAAAGACTTAAAGTCAAACGTTCAGTTCACAATCACAAGACTAATCAAAACTAATAACCAATAATCTCAGTAAGCCTTATGAAGCCTCATATATACATTTTCTCCCTTTATTGTCATCAAGGTGGGTAAAAATAAAACAAAGAACAGAACCTGCAAAACAAAGATGTATCCTTGAAACATTGTGGAAATGAAGGTAATGTTTAAAAAATTAACATCATAACTGTAGCAAAATAGTACTATAATGAGTCTATATTTTATGATAATTTTTTTTTAATTGAGTAGATTTCATCACATAAACTTGTCTTTATTCACTTGAATAGCATACTTTTGTGAATTCTCTTTAAATTACACTTAATTGTTAAAAATATGCTTTTTGTGCTCTAAATAATCAATTTCATTCCACTTTTATTCCATTCGATACCGTGATATATTTTATTGAGTGATTCAAGATCAATAGGCAATGATGGTTCTGGAGAAGTGGAAGGAAAGCATGCAAAGTGGGAGATTTCGTGAAGAAATAAAGGAGAACACAATGGTGTGTGCATACTGATATGAAAAATTGTGAGAACAATATTCCACCGGCAAGTATATCGGGTTGTATTTAAGTAATAACTCACTTAGAGTGAAGTCGATCCTACGAGAATTGATTGATTAGAAAACTTTAATCTATTGGTTATGCTAGTTGAACAAGCAAGATAATGGAATTTGGGTGAATTATAATGACAAGAATTTAAATGACTAGAAACATACAGAGAAGAAAGTAAATGACTAAGAATTTAAAGTGCATACGAATAAATTGCTGGAAGGTAAATGACAAAGAAATTAAATTGCTAAAATGTAAAGGAATTGTAAAAGGGAATTGCAATTAGGAAAGAAAATAAATGAAATAAGAAAATGTTAATGGGTGAGATTCATTAGAGATCGGAGATGCTTGGATCTTCCTGAATCAATGAACTTCTTTTCTCTCTTTTGCATGCAATGTTTAGATTTAAGGCGGATCATATGTAATTGAGCTTCGATTCCTTGGTTACTCAATTTCTCAATTCATGATCAAATGACAATTCCTTAATCTAATGCTTATGCAAAGAGATGAAGCATAATCTCTAATCCAAAAACACACAACTCAAAAGATCCCAATCTCAAAGTGATTACATGTCACAATATCAACTCCAAATTAAGCCAAATTCATTGTGAGAAAAGAATTTCAAACTGAATTTCTATGATTTCTTTTCCAAGGTTCACATAGAATTCAAATAGATCCAATTGGATCTTTGAAAAACGAAAACTCTTCTCAAATATAACAAGGATATAATCAAGAAGAGAAGAAGAACATTAATTCATTTCAATCTTTACAGAGCTCCTTCCCTAATGAATTGGGGTTTAGTGAATCATCGATCTGTTACACTAGAATGCAAAATTACAATGTTGGAAAATCTAAAAACTAAGTACAAGTAAAGTATGAAAAGTGGTGTGTAATCTCCGCTAGGGAGTCCCCTTTTACAGTTCAAAGCCCCTTCCATTTATACTAGTTCTTTAGCTTCTCAAGTCTTAAAAAGATGCTTTGGAATTGGGCCTTGTGGACTTGAGTTGGAAGCATTTGGGGAGAAGTTGCCACTGTCTAATCCAACGCCAATTTCAACGCCATGTTCTTCCAGGATCCAGTGATAAAATCCACTCAATTAAAGCAAATAAATACCATGAAATGTGGATTTATCACATCTCCACACTTAAACAATAGCATGTCCTCATGTTAAACTCAAAAAAGAGACAAGGGGTATTATATTTATTCAATCCAAGGAAACTACCAATATGCAATCTATCTAAATGAATGCAACTACTTAGTCAAAATGAATCAAATTCCAAGAATACATATATAAACATAAGGGCTAAAGCAATAACAATCAAATCAAATCCACAATTGAATTGAGTTATTGAAAAGAGTTAACAACTTGCAAGAAAGGAGATAATCAAAGGTGGAAACATAGAATTTGAGCAATCGAACCCCTCACGGGTTGTGTATACACTCTAATCGATCAAGTGTTTAGGGTTGATTCACTCAATTCTCTTCAAATCAAGCTTTCTAAGATTTGTTTTCCATCTAACAATCAACAATCATTCAATTCATGCATACAAGTATCATGAGGACTTTTCATGGTTGTAATGGGGTTAGGGTAAAGGTAAGGTTATATATGGTTAAGTGAGGTTGATATTTGAATCTTTGACAAAATTAAGCTCTCACCTAACCTACATAACAACCTATACACTTCAAATGCAACCTAACTACTCATTCTTCACTTTTTCACACTCTCATGCATTCTTTTCAATCCATGTCACATATGCATTATTCTTTTATTTTTCAAACTTTGGGGCATTTTGTCCCCTTTTTATTATTTTCTTCTTTTAATACAAAATATATACAAGAGTGTCAATGAATATGGTTTAAGTATTTAATGCATGAACATGTACTCCAATTCCCAAGATTTTCAACAAAAGTATAAAAATCTACTTTTACCTCAACTAAAGTTTCCAAACTTTTCCACACTTAGATGATACACCCTCTCACTATCCTAAACTAATCAAAGATCCAAATAAAGGATATTTATTATTTTTCACTTAGGGGTAGTGGTGTGCTAAATTTAAGAACAAAAAGGGGTTAAAATAGGCTCAAAATTGGTTAACAAAGAAAGATAAAAAGGTAGACTATTTGGGTAAGTGAGCTAATTGAAAAGATGTCCTCAATCATGTAAATGCATATATACATCAAACAATGGACATAAAGAATCAAACAAATCAAAGATTGCAATCATAGAAAGAAAATAACACAAACAAGAATGAGAATAGTGGTTATATGATGCAACCACACAATGAGGCTCAAAACTCACATGCTTATGTGTTCTTAGCTCAAAAACATGTTCCACAATATTTTTCAAGCAAGTTTCAATCAAAAGTTCCAACTCAAATCAATTAGGATGTCAATGACCTATAAAAATTATTTTTCTTGAAAAATTTTATTAAATTAACTAAGCTTATTATATGTATGCAAAGACATGCAATAGACTATAGAAAAATGCAATTAAAGCTCTAAAATATATACAACTAAGAAAGATAAAAGGTGAAAGTGTTTGGGATTAGAGTATGTCACCCAAGATTGCCGATCGGTGACGACCTCCCCACACTTTAAGGGTTGCACGGTCTTCCATGCATTCAACGGTTAGCAAGGGGGTATGGCAAATTCGGATTGCCACCTTCAGCTGGTGGATCAGTCGGCTACTGCGTGCTCTTTCTCCCGCTTCCCTTACTGTTAATGGTTCCTTATCCATGAAAAGTAGAAAACCGGATGGCAATACAAGTACATGCAAAAACAAGGAAGTATAGAGTATTGGAATGAGGTGGTATGTACTAAAAGGAGTGAGTGAATTAGTTTGTGACAAGAAGGAAATAAGTGTGTGTATTCTAAGTTGTGCAATTTAGAACACACACTAGTATAGAAAGCCATGTCACAATTATACAAAGGAAACATGCACTTCATTCATTCTAGTGTGCTTGAAATACTTTAAAGAAAACTTGTAAGTTAAGATAAACAAACAAGCAATAGAGAAGCATGAAAGCATTCAAGCAAGAATCAAGAAATTATGAAATGGATGTAGAGAAAAGTTTGTTTGCAACACTTAAATGACATGAAGTGGAAAACATGATCCACAAAACTTAAAAAGCTAAAAAAATGTCACTAGGTATGCTCATGATCCAATTTCACAATTCTTAATTTTAATGCATCAACTAGGTGACTTAAATAAAAATCAATCATAACAAGCATCACCTAACAAAAAATGCATCAACTAAGAATAATTTGCCTAACAAAAGATAGTGAAATCAAATTACATGGTGGCCAAAACATGCAATTTAGAAATCCAAAAGTATTCTCAAAGGCAATGTTGTGAGTACTTGGTATGCACAAAATTAAACATTCAAAACTCAATACCAAGCAACAAAGTACGACCTCAATGAAGATATCCAACAAAACACTTAGAGTCAAGGTTAGGCTCAAGTGCAAATGCACTCCTTCAAAGCTCAAGACTCTGAGCATCAATGATTAGAGAGTTAAGAAAAGAAACAAATGAGCTTAAAGAAGTTCTCTAATTAAATGCTTGTGGTGCTTATGTATCAAGTGGTAATACTTGAAAATAAAGCATTTAGAAGTCGTAGCTTTGTTATCAACTCATGGGGTAAAACACCCAAAAGGATAAGCTAATAAGAAAATCAAAAGCTTGTTTCAAGGAAGAAACATAAAGAAAATATTTCATAAAATGAGCTAGATAGAAGTATCAATCATTTACACTTATTTTGTGATTTTAGCATGCATAGCAAACTAGCTAACCAAGAACATTGAGTTGCTATTCTTCTTACCTTGGATTGTCAATCTTTATTGCATGATTCTTTTCTTGCTTGGAGACAAGCAAGGTTTAAGTTTGGTGTTGTGATGACATGTCATGTTTTTCTATGCTTTTTCATACAAGAAATTGATGATTTATGCTTAAATATTGAATGCTTTTGTGCTTAAATGGTATATTTTTTTGGTCTTTTGATTTTATAAATTTTGTAGGAAATAAGTGGAAAAAGAAGCAAAATGACACAAAATAAGCTAAAAAAAAGAAAAGATGAATTTTGGACACATTTTGAAATTGAGGCACACTTTGGAATCTTAGGCCACGCCTTTAAAAACGTGGCCCATGACCATGAAACCTTATCATGCATAAATGTTTATGTATGCATGCATTTAATTGTTTATGTAATGCATGAACGCATTAGCATTATTAACTAAGGCCAATGCAAGCATGCACGTAATGCATTATTAATTAAAGTAAATGCATTGGGTTTATTAATTAAAGTAAATGCAAGCATGCATACATAAATCAATTAATTACTAATGCTAATGAATAAGCAAATGGCATTACTAAACAAATAAAAGCATGCATGCATTTAAGCTAAAGGCGTTAATAAAAGAAAGTGGGAGCCTCAAATCCAAGCAAAAGGGCGCTGCGTTGTTTCTCTTAACCGAGCGCTATGCTTCACAAGGAAAAAGGCATCAAGGAAGCAGCGCTCACCAAGGCTCGAAGAGGGATGCCAAATTAACAAGGCATCAGCGCTCACTTAGTTAATTTTATTGTGCCTCATTCAAAAAAAAAAAAAAATACAAGGAGCAGCACACTAAAGAGAGCCACCAAGAATCGAACCTTGCACATGGGAACCAAGAGAAGCGCTACTTCATAAGGAAATTACTAACAATTGAAGCCACCATAGTTTGAAGGAGGAGTCCCACCCAAGTTTTGTTAGTGCTACGTTAAAATAATTAACTGAGCGCTATGAAGGAAGGCTTGGTTCGAAGCCTGGGCCAAGGTTGATAGCGCTGCGTTGCCTTAGTTAACTGAGCGCTTCCTTGGAAGATTCCACACCAAACCAATTTGAACCAAGCAACTTTGACCCATGCTCCAAACTAATTGAATCAAGGTCAATCGAATCTATTTCTCTTTAAATTCAAAGCAAGTAAAATTCACATAATCACTCAAAGGCACAACAAGCTAGATTAGGAATTTTATTTAATTGTAATTTATTTTTAATTTCAATTTTATTTTAATTTTGTAAAGCCTATATAAAGGCATTAGTTTCATTTCAAAAAGCAGGTTGGCTCTACTAGAGAATAGTAGGAGTGGAATAGAGAACTCTCTTTTAATTTTTCTTTTTGAATTCTACAGAATTGATATCGGATCTGAAATTGTTTCCTGTTTTCATTTTTTTTTTCTTCTACAACCTTTGCTTTCTGATTCTGGGTTTGTGAACTTTGATTGAAGAATTCTTTGGAGTTCTTCCTCTTAGAGTTCCATTGTTTTTCTGCTTTCTGAATTTAAGAATTAAAGATCTGATCTCAATTGTTTCTTTAAGTTTCAATCTGAAGCAAGTTTTCACTTCTGATTTTCAATCCTTTATTCTTCAAGCAATTTAAGTTTCTCAGCAATTTGGATTCAAGCAATTTACATTTCTTACACTTTAAGTTTCTGCAATTTACTTTTCTTGCAATTTAAGTTTCAACTCTTTTACTTTCTTGCACTTTAAGTTTCTGTCTAATTTACTTTCTGCACTCTACTTTCACTACAATTTACATTCTGTTGCTCAATTTCACCCAATTCACCAATGTTAGCTTGACTAGACTAATCACCCACTAAAGTTGCTTGATCCATCAATCCCTGTGGAATCGACCTCACTCTAAGTGAGTTATTACTACTTGATGCGACCCGATACACTTGCCGGTGAGTTTTGTGTTGGATCGTTTTCCACCCATCAGTCACCTTTCCAACTTGTTTATGGAATAGAAGCCATAATCCCCATAGAAATTGCTGAAGAGTCACCTAGGGTTATATTCTACATTGAAGGAGCCAATATCCAAGCAGAAAAAGAAGAGCTCGACCTCCTCTTAGAAGTTTAAGAGCAAGCTCAAATGAAAGAGGAAGCACTAAAGCAAAGGGTGGTCCTAAGGTATAATCAAAAGGTGATCAAAAGAAACTTCGCCACAAAAACCTCATATTGATTAGAAATGACAACGGAGTTCAAAATTTGGGCAAAGAAAAGCTAGCGTCAAACTAGAAAGGACCTTATAAGATTGTCGAAATCTTAAGAAAAGATTACTACAAAGTGTTCGACCTCCAAGGAAAAGAGTTCCCAACGTCATGGCACGTGTGTAACCTAAAGAAATATTATAGTTAGGTAACATACCTTGTTCCCTGCTGTACTCCTTTTCCCAACCTTAAGATTTTTTCTTTAAAAATGATTTTTTCTGAAGGGAGTTTTAACGAGGCACCAAAACAAGGGCTAAGAGTAGACAAAACCCTTATAAACAAACCTATGTGAAGGGATTTTTTCAATAAAATTCATTTTCTTCTCCAAAAAATTTCCTATAAAAGTACATTAACTTAAGCTCGAAAAATCGCAAAAATCATTGTCCGACCTAAGATGGTCAGCAAGATGAAGCGATGAGGTACAAGTTAATGTAAGAAGTTATATAAACAACTCATAAAAACCAACCTTAGAATCGAGGTGAAACAAAAATGAAATGTAAAAGTAATTTAAAGAAGTCCGATTACAACAAAGTCAAAACTTGACAAAAAGAGGAATTTATACAAAGAAAACGATTAAACTTAGCGAGAAACTGATGAGCGGATATTTTATACGCTTTTTGGGGGTAATTTCACATAGATTTTAGCATGTTTTAATTAGTTTTTAATAGAATTTTATTAGTTTTTAAGCAAAAATCGTATTTCTGGACTTTACTATGAGTTTGTGTATTTTTCTGTGATTTCAGGTATTTTCTGGCTGAAATTGAGGGAGTTGAGCAAAAATCTGATTTAGGCTGAAAAAAAGGACTGCTGATGCTGTTGGATTCTGACCTCCCTTCATTCGGAATGAATTTTTTGGAGCTACAAGAGACCAATTGGCGCGATCTCAATTGGGTTGGAAAGTAGACATCCAAGGGCTTTCCAGCAATATATAATAGTTCATACTTTGCGCGAAGATAGACAACGTAAACTGGCGTTCAACGCCAGTTCCATGTTGCAGTCTGGCGTCCAGCGCCAGAAACAGGTTACAAGTTGGAGTTCAACGCCAAAAACACGTTACAACCTGGCGTTCAACTCCAGAAATAGCCCAGGCACGTGAGAAGCTTAAGTCTCAGCCCCAGCACACACCAAGTGGGCCCCAGAAGTGGATTTTTGCACCAATTATCTTAGTTTACTCATTTTCTGTAAACCTAGGTTACTAGTTTAGTATTTAAACAACTTTTAGAGACTTATTTTGTATCTCATGACATTTTTAGATCTGAATTTTATACTCTTTGACGGCATGAGTCTCTAAACACCATTGTTGGGGGTGAGGAGCTCTGCAGCGTCTCGATAAATTAATGCAATTATTTATGTTTTTCCATTCAAACATGTGTGTTCCTATCTAAGATGTTCATTCGCGCTTAACTATGGAGAAGGTGGTGATCCGTGACACTCATTACCTTCCTCAATCCATGAACGTGTGTCTGACAACCACCTCCATTCTACATCTGATTGAATGAGTATCTCTTAGATCCCTTAATTAGAATCTTTGTGGTATACGATAGAATTGATGGCGGCATTCATGAGAATCCGGAAAGTCTAAACCTTGTCTGTGGTATTCCGAGTAGGATTCTGGGATTGAATGACTGTGACGAGCTTCAAACTCGCGAGTGTTGGGCGTGATGACAAACGCAAAAAAATCAATGGATTCTATTCCGACATGATCGAGAACCAACAGCTGATTAGCCGTGCTGTGACAAAGCATTTAGACCGTTTTCATTGAGAGGATGGCAAGTAGCCATTGACAACGGTGACACCCTACATAGAGCTTGTCATGGAAGGAACTTTGCACTTTTGCATGAGAGGAATATTACATTACAGGAATTCAGAAGACAAAGCATCTCCAAAACTCCAACATATTCTCCATTATTGCACTACAAGTAATTATTTCACGCTCTTCTATTTTTTTAGTAATTCAAACTGATAATCATAATTGATCTCCTAACTAAGAATAATAAAATAATCATAGCTTGCTTCAAGCCAACAATCTCTGTGGGATCGACCCTTACTCACGTAAGGTATTACTTGGACGACCCAGTGCACTTGCTGGTTAGTTGTACGGATTGCAATTGCAATTTCGTGCACCAAGTTTTTGGCACCGTTGCCGGGAATTGTTTGAGTTTGAACAACTAAAGATTTATTTTGTTGCTTAGATTAGGAATATAGTATTGATGCTATAGAGTCATTAAATTTGAGTCCTTTAATTTCTCTTCAAAAAATTTTCAAAAATATTACTTGTCATTATTAATTTTTAATTTTTCATGAATTAGTGTCTTGTTCTAAGTTTGGTGTCAATTGCATATTTTATATTTTCCTTTTAAATTTTCGAATTAGTGTTCTTTGTTTTTCCTTGATCTTCAAATTGTTCTTGTCAATTTTTCTTGTTTGATCTTTGGTTTGTCTTGTTTTGTGTCTTTTCTTGTTTTTCTTATGCTTTTTCAAAACATTAGTTTTCAAAAAAATTTATTTTTATCTATAAAAATAATATATCTTTAAAATATGTTACATTTATAGCTCAGTTGGCTAGAGCGTTGGCTTATGTTCTTGGCAATTGGGTATTTTCTTTTTAAAACTTTTTCAAAAATAATTTTTCTTTGATTAATTCTTGTGCCAAACTTTAAGTTTGGTGTTTTCTTGTTAATCTTTTTATAATTTTCGAAAATTTTATTGAGGTTTTCTAAAAATTTTAAGTTTGGTGTTCTCTCTTTGTTCTTGTTGTTCTTGTGAATCTTCAAAGTGTTCTTGAGTCTTCTTTGTGTTTTGATCTTAAAATTTTTAAGTTTGGTGTTCCTTGGTGTTTTCCCTCCAAAATTTTCGAAAACAAGGATCATTAGATCTAAAAATTTTAAGTCTTGTGTCTTTTGTGTGTTTTTCTCTTTCATCATAAAATTCAAAATTCAAAAAAAAATATCTTTTCTAACTATTTTTTAGCAATTATTTCGAATTTTTTTAGAAAAATTCAGATTTCAATTTCAAAATTTTTCAAATCTTATCCTTTTAAGTTTTAAAAAAATATTATATCTTTTTCGAAAATATCCTAACTATTTTCTCTCTCCTCACTTTTTTTGAAAATCTTCATAAAATATTTTCAAGTTTTTATTTTATTTTATTTTATTTCAAAAATTATTTTTTTATTTATTTATAAAATAAATCCACGTCATCTCCCTTTCTCCATCATGGACCTAAGTGGATATGAACAGTCCAGAAGGACTTTGGGGTCATATGCTAACCCCACTACTGCTTCATATGGGAGTAGTATATGTATACCCTCCATTGAAGTTAGTAGTTTTGAGTTGAATCCTCAGCTTATTATCATGGTGCAGCAAAGTTGCCAGTATTCCGGTCTTCCACAGGAAGAACCTACAGAGTTTCTGGCACAATTTTTACAAATTGCTGACACAGTACATGATAAGAAAGTAGATCAGGACAGCATAAAGACATGAAAACAGCTGTCAGAAAAATTCCTGAATCACTATTTTCCTCCAAAACGGATGACACAGCTAAG
>NC_029778.3:68962992-68969273 GCF_000817695.3 Arachis duranensis
ACACATGAGAAAGACAATAAAAGAAGCTCAAGAGCTTATTGATACAGTTGCCAGAAATCAGCATCTGTACCTAAACAGTGAATCGTCCATCAACGAAGAGGCTAAAACAGTAACTGTTGAACTCAGTCCTGCAGATCAAGTTACAGAATTCAATCAGCAATTGGATTTTCTAACAAAACAGTTAGCCGAATTCAAAGAGATATTACAAGAAACAAGAATGGCTAATATGAATATGGAAGTGCAATTGAAGCAAACAGAATAGCAGTTATCAAAACAAATAACAGAAGAATACCAATAAGTTCAATTAAGAAGTGGGAAAACATTAAATACCTCACTTCAAGGTAGCAGGAAGCCAAGGAATGAGCAAACTACCCAAAATCCATCTGAGGACAGTAAGAGCCCAGAGAGGAATAATTATGACGTTCAAACACCGGAAAATGGGTGGAAAGCTAGTATTGAACGCCCAAACCATGCTCAGTCCTGGCGTTCAACGCCAGAAACAAGCAAGGAGTTGGCGTTGAACGCCCAAAGGGAGCACAGTTCTGGCGTTCAGACGCCAGAAGCAGGTAAGGAGCTGGCGTCTAACGCCACTCCAGTTTTCACCCCTGGCATTCAAATACCAGTGGGGGATCAGACACATACTAGTGCTGATAATAACCCTTCTAAAAAGGCTTCCCAACCTACATCTGTAGGCAATAAACCTGCAGCAACTAAGGTTGAAGAATACAAAGCCAAAATGCCTTATCCTCAGAAACTCCGCCAAGCAGAACAGGATAAGCAATTTGCCCACTTTGCAGACTATCTCAGGACTCTTGAAATAAAGATTCCGTTTGCAGAGGCACTTGAGCAAATACCCTCTTATGCTAAGTTCATGAAAGAGATCTTAAGTCATAAGAAGGATTGGAGGGAAACTGAAAAAGTTTACCTCACTGAAGAATGCAGTGCAGTCATTCTTAAAAGCTTACCTGAGAAGCTTAAAGATCCGGGAAGCTTTATGATACCATGTACATTAGAAGGTACTTGTACCAAGCAAGCTCTATGTGATCTTGGGGCAAGTATTAACCTAATACCTGCAGCCACTATCAAAAAGCTTGGGTTGACTGATGAAGTTAAACCAACCCGGATATGTCTCCAACTTGCTGATGGCTCTATTAAATACCCATCAAGCGTGATTGAAGACATGATTGTCAAGGTTGGGCCATTTGCCTTTCCCACTGACTTTGTGGTGCTGAAAATGGAGGAGCATAAGAGTGCAATTCTCATTCTGGGAAGACCTTTCCTAGCAACTGGCTGAACCCTTATTCATGTTCAAAAAGGGGAAGTAACCCTGAGAGTCAATGAGGATGAGTTCAAGTTGAATGTTGTCAAAGCCATGCAGCATCCAGACACCCAAAATGACTGCATGACCGTTGATATTATTGACTCTCTGGTAAAAGAAGTCAATATGGCTGAGAGTCTCGAATCAGAGCTAGAGGATATCTTTAAAGATGTTCAGCCTGATCTGGAGGAATCAGAGAAAATAATAGAACCTCTTAAAATCCCTCAGGAAGAGGAGAAACCTCCCAAACCCGAGCTCAAATCATTACCACCATCCCTGAAATATGCATTTCTGGGAGAAGGTGATACCTTTCCTGTAATCATAAGCTCTACCTTAGAGTCACAGGAAGAGGAAGCACTAATTCAAGTGCTAAAGACACACAAGACAGCTCTTGGGTGGTCCATCAATGATCTTAAGGGCATTAGCCCAGCCAGATGCATGCACAAGATTTTATTCGAAGGTGACGCTAAGCCAGTGGTTCAACCACAAATGCGGCTGAACCCAGCCATAAAGGAGGTGGTGCAGAAGGAGGTCACTAAATTACTAGAGGCTGGGATTATTTATCCTATTTTTGATAGCCCCTGGGTAAGCCCTGTCCAAGTCGTCCCTAAGAAGGGTGGTATGACAGTGGTTCATAATGAAAAAAATGAACTGGTTCCTACAAGAACAGTTACAGGGTGGCGTATGTGTATTGATTACAGAAGGCTCAATACAGCTACCAGAAAGGATCATTTTCCTTTACCATTCATAGACCAGATGCTAAAAAGACTAGCAGGCCATGAATACTACTGCTTCCTGGATGGATATTCAGGTTATAATCAAATTGCAGTAGATTCCCAGGATCAAGAGAAAACAGCATTCACATGTCCATCTGGAGTATTTGCATACAGAAGGATGCCATTTGGCCTGTGCAATGCACCTGCAACCTTTCAAAGGTGCATGCTCTCAATTTTCTCTGATATGGTGGAAAAATTTCTGGAAGTCTTCATGGATGACTTTTCAGTATTTGGAGACTCATTCAGCTCCTGTCTTGACCATCTAGCACTTGTTCTAAAGAGGTGCCAAGAGACTAACCTGGTTTTAAACTGGGAGAAATGTCACTTTATGGTGACTGAAGGAATTGTCCTTGGGCACAAAATTTCAAACAAGGGAATAGAGATGGATCAAGCTAAGATAGAGGTAATTGAAAAATTACCACCACCTGCCAATGTTAAGGCAATCAGAAGATTTCTGGGGCATGCAGGATTTTATAGGAGGTTTATAAAGGATTTTTCAAAAATTGACAAACCTCTAAGTAATTTGCTAGTTGCTGACACGCCATTTATCTTTGATAAGGAGTGTCTGTAGGCGTTTGACACTCTGAAAGCTAAGCTGGTCACAGCACCAGTCATCTCTGCACTAGACTGGACATTACCTTTTGAACTGATGTGTGATGCCAGTGACCATGCCATTGGTGCAGTGTTGGGACAAAGGCATGACAAGCTTCTGCACATTATTTACTATGCCAGTCGTGTTCTAAATGACGCACAGAAGAATTACACAACCTCAGAAAAAGAGCTACTTGCAGTGGTTTACGCCATTGACAAGTTCAGATCCTATTTAGTAGGATCAAAAGTGATTGTGTACACTGACCATGCTGCTCTTAAATATCTACTCACAAAGCAGGATTCAAAACCCAGACTCATAAGATGGGTGTTGCTTCTACAAGAGTTTGATATAGAAATAAGAGACAGAAAAGGGACAGAGAATCAAGTAACAGATCACCTGTCCCGAATAGAACCAGTAGAAGGGGCGTCCCTCCCTCTTACTGAGATCTCTGAAAACTTTTCGGATGAGCAACTCTTTGCCATCCAGGAAGTGCCATGGTTTGCAGACATGGCAAACTACAAGGCAGTGAGATTCATACCCAAAGAGTACAGTAGGTAGCAATCAAAGAAGCTAATCACGGATGCAAAGTAATATCTTTGGGATGAACCATATCACTTCAAGAGATGTGCAGACGGAGTAATCCGTAGATGTGTGCCTAAAGAAGAAGCACAGAAGATCCTCTGGCACTGCCATGGATCACAATATGGAGGACATTTTGGAAGTGAGCGAACAGCCATAAGAGTCCTCCAATGCGGCTTCTACTGGCCTACTCTCTATAAAGATTCCCGAGTATTTGTACTTAATTGTGACAGTTGCCAAAGATCTGGTAATCTGCCTCACAGTTATGCCATGCCTCAACAAGGGATCTTGGAGATTGAGTTGTTTGATGTATGGGGTATTGACTTCATGGGGCCTTTCCCACCATTATACTCAAACACTTATATTCTAGTGGCAGTGGATTATGTATCCAAATGGGTGGAAGCTATTGCAACACCCACTAATGACACTAAGACAATGCTAAAATTCCTCCAGAAACACATCTTCAACAGATTTGGTACCCCTAGAGTATTAATCATTGATGGGGGCACTCATTTCTGCAATAAACATCTTTACTCTGCTTTGGTTCGATACGGAGTTAGCCACAGGGTGGCCACTCCATATCATCCACAAACAAATGGGCAAGGTGAAGTCTCTAATAGAGAACTTAAAAGAATCCTGGAACGGACTATGATTAACCGTAGAAGGGATTGGGCAAAAAGCTTGGATGATGCTCTGTGGGCATACAGAACATCATTCAAGACCCCTATAGGAACCTCTCCATACCAGCTTGTGTATGGAAAGTCATGTCACTTGCCAGTGGAACTGGAACATAAGGCCTACTGGGCAACCAGATTCCTAAACCTTGATGCTAAGTTAGCTGGAGAAAAACGATTGCTCCAGTTAAATGAGCTAGAGGAATTTAGACTCAATACTTTCGAGAATGCAAAAATTTACAAAGAGAAAGCAAAAAGATGGCATGATAAGAAATTGTCATCCAGAGTCTTTGAGCCAGGGCATAAAGTTCTACTTTTTAATTCTAGGCTCAGATTATTCCCTGGAAAATTGAAATCCCGGTGGAGAGGACCATATGTGATTACAAGTGTGTCACCATATGGATACGTAGAGCTCCAGGATAATGATTCTAACAAAAAGTTCATTGTTAATGGACAAAGAGTCAAACATTATCTTGAAAGCAATTTTGAGCAAGAATGCTCAAAACTGAGACTTAACTAAAGCTCAGTCATAGTCCAGCTAAAGACAGTAAAGAAGCACTTGCTAGGAGGCAACCCAGCCATTTACAAAGCTTATTTGTTAATTAATTAATTTTTACAGGTATATGTCAAGTATCTTCAAGGTAAAATAGCAACTGCTTAAGTTCACAGAGTTACAAAAGGAATCAGAAGATAAAACAGCAAAAAAGGAAGCTCACTGGTGCAAAAAAGCCAGTAAAAGATGTTTTGGGCGTTGAACGCCCAAAAGAAGCACCTACTGGGCGTTCAACACCAGTAAGGATAGCCATTTGGGCGTTAAACGCCAGAAAGGAGCATCTTCTGGGCGTTGAACGCCAGAAAGAAGCACCTTCTGGGCGTTCAACGCCAGATTTGCAGCATCCTTGGCATTCAGAAAAACTCCCAGTGACAAAGGAGTTCCTGGCGTTCAACGCCAGAAAGAAGCAACAGCTGGGCGTTGAACACCCAGGAGAAGCTGCACATGGGCGTTAAACGCCCAAAACATGCAGCGTTTGGGCGTTTAACGCCAGGATGGTGGGGAGGAGGTAAATTCGTTTTTACTTCACAAAATTTTTAATTTTCTTTATTTCAATTTATGATTCCTTGCATAAACATGTTCCAAACTATCATCCTTCAATTCCAAAAAAAAATTCTAATCCTAATTTCTAAAAACCCTAATTTCTAAAATCCCCTTTTCAAAAATATCAAATATATCTTAATGCATAAACACAAATCTTTTTCCAATCCAATCCAACTCTTTTCAAAACACAATTATCTTTTAAAATCTTTTTCAAATATTCAGATTTATCTTTTTCAAATATCAATAACAACTTTTTAATTTTAAATTATATTTTTTCCTATTTATCTTTTATAAATAATATCTTCTATCTTATCTTTTTAATATTTTCGAAAACCCACCCACCCCCCTTTAAAATTCACATTCGGCCTCCCTCCTCTCATCCACCATTCGACATTTGCTCTCCTTCTATCCCTCACCTTTCTTTTCTTTTGCTTGAGGACAAGCAAACCTCTAAGTTTGGTTTGTTCATCCGTGATCACAAAACATACTCACTTAGATCATGGCTCCTAAAGGAAAACAATCCACTCTAAGAGGCAAGAAAGAGAGTATTCCAAAACCACTTTGGAATCAAGGGAAGTTCTTAACCAAAGAACATTCAGACCATTACTACAAAATAATGGGTCTAAGATCAGTGATCCCGAAAGTCAAGTTCGATCTGAAAAAAGATGAATATCCGGAGATCCAAGAGCAAATTCGAAACAGGAACTGGAAAATCCTAGCTAATCCTGAAATAAAAGTAGGAAGGAATATGGTTCAGGAGTTCTATGCTAATTTGTGGCAAACAGACAGACAGAGAATATCTGGAACTGCCCTTTATGACTATCAGACCTTGGTCAGAGGAAAGATTGTTCACATCCACCCTGACAAAATTAGGGAGATCTTTAAGCTGCCTCAGCTAAAAGATGACCCAGACTCCTTTAATAGGAGAATGATGAGAACAAACAAGGGCCTGGACAAGATTCTAGAGGATATATGCATCTCTGGAGCGAGGTGGACCACCAGCACCACTGGCATCCCAATTCAACTCAAGAGAGAAGATCTCAAACCAGTCGCCAGAGGCTGGCGGAACTTCATTGGGCGTTCTATATTGCCCACTAGCAACCGTTCTGAAGTCACTGTTAAAAGAGCAGTGATGATTCACTGCATCATGTTGGGAAGAGAAGTAGAAGTTCATCAACTAATCTCGTGTGAACTTTACAAAATAGCAAACAAGAACTCCAAAGATGCCAAATTGGCTTATCCAAGC
>NC_029778.3:68969720-69101196 GCF_000817695.3 Arachis duranensis
GATTTTATGAATGTTAAAATTATTGGCTCTTGAAAGAATGAGAAACACGAGAAATATTATTGCTGATCTGAAAAATTATGAATTTGATTCTTGAAGCAAGAAAAAGCAGTGAAAAAAAAGCAAGAGGTAGAAAAAGCCAATAGCCCTTTAAACCAAAAGGCAAGGGTGAAAAAGATCCAAGGCTTTGAGCATCAATGGATAGGAGGGCCCAAGGAAATAAATCCAGGCCTAAGCGGATAAATCAAGTTGTCCCTAACCATGTGCTTGTGGCATACAGGTCCAAGTGAAAAGCTTGAGACTGAGTGGTTAAAGTCGTGATCCAAGGCAAAAGAGTGTGCTTAAGAACTCTGGAAATCTCTAATTGGGGACTTGAGCAAAGCTAAGTCACAATCTGAAAAGGTTCACCCAATTATGTGTCTGTGGCATTTATGTATCCGGTGGTAATACTGGAAAACAAAGTGCTTAGGGTCACGGCCAACACTCATAAAGTAGCTGTATTCAAGAATCAACATACTACACTAAGAGAATCAATAATACTATCTAGATTCTGAGTTCCTATAGATGCCAATCATTCTGAATTTCAAAGGATAAAGTGAGATGTCAAAACTGTTCAGAAACAAAAAGCTACTAGCCCCGCTCATTTAAATTAGAATCTGAGCTTCACTTAAAACTCTGAGATATTATTGCTTCTTAATTTCTTTTTATCCTATTTTATTTATCTAGTTGCTTGGGGACAAGCAACAGTTTAAGTTTGGTGTTGTGATGAGCGGATATTTTATACGCTTTTTGGGGGTAATTTCATATAGATTTTAGCATATTTTAATTAGTTTTAAATAGAATTTTATTAGTTTTTAAGCAAAAATCATATTTCTGGACTTTACTATGAGTTTGTGTATTTTTCTGTGATTTCAAGTATTTTTTGGCTGAAATTGAGGGAGCTGAGCAAAAATCTTATTTAGGCTGAAAAAAAGGACTGCTGATGCTGTTGGATTTTGACCTCCCTGCACTCGGAATGGATTTTTTGGAGCTACAGGAGACCAATTGGCGCGATCTCAATTGGGTTGGAATTAGACATCCAGGGCTTTCCAGCAATATTTAATAGTCTATACTTTGCGCAAAGATAGACGACGTAAACTGGCGTTCAACGCCAGTTCCATGTTGCAGTCTGGCGTCCAGTGCCAGAAACAGGTTACAAGTTGGAGTTCAACGTCAGAAACACGTTACAACCTGACGTTCAACTCCAGAAACAGCCCAGGCACGTGAGAAGCTTAAGTCTCAGCCCCAGCACACACCAAGTGGGCCCCAGAAGTGGATTTCTACACCAATTATCTTAGTTTACTCATTTTCTGTAAACCTAGGTTACTAGTTTAGTATTTAAACAACTTTTAGAGACTTATTTTGTATCTCATGACATTTTTAGATCTGAATTTTATACTCTTTGAATGTGTCTGACAACCACCTCCTTTCTACATCAGATTGAATGAGTATCTCTTAGATCCCTTAATCAGAATCTTCGTGGTATAAGCTAGAATTGATGGCGGCATTCATAAGAATCTGGAAAGTCTAAACATTGTCTGTGGTATTCCGAGTAGGATTCTGGGATTGAATGACTGTGACGAGCTTCAAACTCGCGAGTGTTGGGCGTGATGACAAACGCAAAAGAATCAATGGATTCTATTCCGATATGATCGAGAACCAACAGCTGATTAACCGTGCTGTGACAGAGCATTTCGATCGTTTTCACTGAGAGGATGGGAAGTAGCCATTGGTAACGGTGACACCCTACATAGAGCTTGCCATGGAAGGAACTTTGCACTTTTGCATGAGAGGAATATTACATTACAGGAATTCAGAAGACAAAGCATCTCCAAAACTCCAACATATTCTCCATTATTGCACTACAAGTATTTATTTCACGCTCTTCTATTTTTTTAGTAATTCAAACTGATAATCATAATTGATCTCCTGACTAAGAATAATAAAATAAGCATAGCTTGCTTCAAGCCAACAATCTCCGTGGGATCGACCCCTTACTCACGTAAGGTATTACTTGGACGACCCAGTGCACTTGCTGGTTAGTTGTGCGGATTGCAAAAGTGTGATTGCAATTTCGTGCACCAGAAACCAACATTAAAAGTTTTCAAGATACAATCACCAACGAAAGAGCCATGACAGCCAAGAGCCAATAGAAAAAACAAAGACCTAATATCACTATCAAAATGAATAAAGGTTCTTTATATTCTAAAGTTGTTTGAAAAATAACTTAAAAGCAAAAGTAAGTTTGTCTAAAAAACTACTAGCTATTACAAAGATAAATTGTTCAACAAAGACCCACAAGTCGGGCCATACAAAATTAAAAATAGAACTACAAAAAAGGACCTAACAAAGGGTTGAGGTTGTCCCCAGTCACAGCATCATTGCCTCGAATAGAAGGGGTTGGGTCATACTTGAAAATCGGAACGGCCGGGATGGCACTAGGGGATGAAGGAGGGAGCTCGGTATTAACAACTTCATGAAGGACCTCGGGAGTCTGAGAAGCTTGGCTGACTTGAGCACCCAAAGACTTCAGGTTGGACAAAGGCTCCTCCTCGTCATCTTTAGGGGCCGAGGCAATCTTTCCATCCACCACAATGTTATCCTAACTAAACAAGGATAGATCGGCCTCAGTGACAAGGATTCGGACTTGAGCCTTCAGGTTAGCAAACATCTCGTCCATCCCCTTGGCCACTGATGTAAGAATTTATTGTTAACTTAGAATTTCTCAAAAATAGAATTTCTTCGTTACAAGTATAGTCTAAATCAACAGTTAATTCCTAATGAAATTTTAATCTAAAGATGTCATAATCAATACAAAATAAACTGGGAGTTTTTAAATCCCGAGTCGTCTTCCTTAGAAGTTGCAATTTAGGTGCTCAATTATTGGCTATGGGAAATGGGGGTTGGTGGCAAGAGACAAGAAATGTAAATAGTAAGAAAGTAAATGAGCAAACAATAACTAAATATCAAAAGCAATCAAATTCAAAGGCAATTAATCAAGAAAAAGGGGAATTCAAATGCAACAAAAAAAACCTCTTGGCAAGGATTGAGAGCTACGGTTACCTATCCTAGCCATTGACAACAAACACATGATAATTATAAAGAGTTAATCCTAATTAGTTAACCCTACATCGAGGATAAGTCAAATAGGCATAATTGATTTCAATCCTCAAGTCCTAGTCAACTCTATTAATGGAAGACTTAGAGTTAGTAGAAACCAAATCAACTAACTACTCTAATATATCAATCAAGAATGGACATCAATGACTCAAAGGTCACCAAAGTCCTCAATTCCAAGCCAAGAGTGAAGAAAACCTAAGCAAAAACTAAGCCAAGTATTTTATCAAACACTTGGTGTGCATAAAAATAAAATAATATTAAATTTTATTAAAAATAAAAATCTAACTACCAAAAGCAAGAAAATAATAACAATAACTCAAACAAGCATTAAATGAACATAAAACATAAATTGCATTAAATGGAAATTAAGATTTACAAGAGTGTTCATAAAATAAAAAGGGACATAAATAAGAAATTAAGAAGAAGAACTAAGAGAACTAAGATAATAAAGCATGGAAACATAAATGAAACTATATTAGAACAAGAATTAAAAGCTGAAATTAAAGGAAAACTAACTAAGAAAACCTAAATTCTAGAGAGAGGGGGGAGCTTCTCTCTCTAGAAAACTAAAACAAAACATAGAAAAATCTAAACCTAATTGCCCTCCCACCTCTTCATTCCTCTTTACTTTGGGTTGAAATAGCTTCAGAAATGAGTTGGATTGGGTTTTGGAGGCCCAAAATTTTCCCCCAACGATTTGCAATTAATGAGATCACATGACACGGGTTACGCGTACGCGTCACCGGATGAAATTCACTCCCACACATACACATGGGTCATGCGTACACGTCGCCATGAGCTCACACCTGTGTGTACGCACATATCACTGTGCATACATACGGCTGCTGAAACATCCAAACTCCATTTCTTCATGATTTCTTCTCTTTTGTATGCTCTTTTTCTCACTTCTTCAACCCATATTTGCCTTGGAAACCTGAAATCACTTAGCAAATACATCAAGGCATCAAATGGGATTAAAGTGGATAAAATTTAGCAATTAAAATGCCAAAAAAAGCATGTTTTTACTTTCAAGCACAATTTAAGAAGAAATCATGAAACTATGGTATTTCAATGGATAAGTGCAAGAAAAGTTGATGAAATCTACCCAAATAGAGCAAATAAATATCATGAAATGTGGATTCATCAGCCACAAACTCCTCAAGAGTGGCATATCTTTCCGTGGCCTTCTCCAACTCCTCTTGAAGATCGAGCTTTTTCCCGAAGGCTCGGATATAACTCTCCTCGGCCTTCTTTTTTAACCCTTCCGCAATAGTCGTAGCCGCGTCAGCCTTTTTTACCCTGGCCTAAGCCCTCTCCAGGTTGGACGTCAGCCCGTCCCTCTCCTCCCCCAACTCCTTTTTTATTCCATTAAGCCTCTCCACTTCAGCTCGAGCAGCAACTAAGCAACTATGAGTGGCACTAAAAGGAGTCTTCTGCAACTCCTTAGTAAAAAATTTACACACTTCTGCTGTCCAAATTTCACTCTAGGCCAAGAGTTAAAGATGCTTCTGGAGAGCCACATCATCCATACTATGTGGCTGAAGGGGAGGATATTCTTTTCGCTCCAAGATAGGGCCATCAAAATCTTTGTCATAAATACTTCCCCTTCAACAGTCTTTCGTCTTTTAGGGCAAGGTTCCAAAGATGAAGGAGAAGAAGGAACGACAGAGCTTTTTGGAGGAGAGTCAAAAGGAATTAGCCAACTTGATGGAACAGGAATAACTTTCTTTTGAGTGAAGGTACCCGAGTCCAATTTCTTGTCAGTAGATTGGACAAAAGTACCCCCAGCTTCTTTTGTTGAATACCACGAGCCACAATAATCTTTGTAGTGTTCCGCAGTGTCCTCATAGCAGATTTGGGAGCCATTTTTTCTGCAAAAATGAAAATAAAGGTACATTGATCAAACAAACCAAAAAAACAAAAAATCTTACAAACCTTTTTGTATCCAAGTAAGGAGCCCGACCCTAAGACTCTTAGAACACATCGACTATACACTTTTTAAGTTCATCTAGTTGCTCTACCCCATACTTGACAATTATTGGATTTTCTTCCCAATATAAAGGAAAGTAGGGCTCATCGTTCTCATCCAAGAAGAAAGGTCGGGTTTTCTCTCCAGCTCGGATTTTGAAAAAATAATTTTTGAAGTCGTGAAAGGACTCATCCAAAATAGAAAAAACCTTTCTACCCTGAACGGAACGAAAGGAACGCCAAGATAGCTTTTTTGCGCCAAACGGTTTAGTTAAGACAAAAAGGTAAAAGAAGACCTTAAGGGATGGTCAGACATCGAGCTCTCGACATAGGAGCTGGAAAATTTTCAAAAAAAAAACCCAAGAGTTCGGGTGAAGCTGGGAGGGAGCGACATTACAAGCTCGAAGGATATTTGTCTCAAAATCAGAAAAAAAAGCTTAATGCCTAACTTTGTAAAAAAGCACTCGTAGGCATAAAAAAAGGGGCGTTACGGATTATCTAAAGGGGGGAAACAAATCCTCTCCTTAGGATCAGCCACTACTATTTCGTAATTCCTCTCATCCTCCCGATTTTCATATGGCCTATGGTGTCTATGGAAAACTTCAGCATATTCTTTATCAACTACTGGCACAGGAGTAAGAACAGAGGTATCTACCCAATATAACAAAGAATTCAGAACTTTTGTAGACATGTCGATTACAATGAACCGAGACAATAAGTTACACCTACAAATACCAAAGGAGAAATCGTCACTAAAAGAGCTCGGACACCAGTAAAAAGAAGTCGGATAAAATCAATAAAACATAAAGCATGATTTCAAAAGATCTTTTCAAAACAGAAAGCATAGAAATGGCGTCCCTTCTACACTATCAGTAGCGACACCATTAGAGGGCAACATGATTATGTTCTACAGCAATAAAATGGCAACAAGTTCCTCTAAATTCTAGAAACATAGCTAAACATTCATAACAGAAGTATCAGACAACAAAAAACAGTATCAAAAAATGGTTTTTAGCAGAAAAAGCAACAATAGCTAAAGAAGCTATCAAAGAAAATCTCAAAGGAACAAGCATCGACAACGTAAAAGCAAAAATTCAGCCACCAACACTACTACCCAGGGAACCATTCAAGATAGTTTCATGAATACAGAACAATCAATGCTAAAAGAAAAAGCGAATAAAAAAGCCAACCTTGATGAAATTCGAAGAAAGGGGCACGTTAAGCAGCAAAACCAGGGATGATCCTCTTCACGAAGAACTCTTCAAAACGAATCAAGATAAAGACAGTCTTGAAACTGAAAAGTGGTTGCGATACAAGAAACAAGGAGAGAAAATGAGGGAATTCTTGCAATGAAGAAAGCAAAGGGAGCGTTTTCAGAAATGAAAAAGGGAGAAGAAGGAGAGCGCGAAGCATTTTATAATAGAAAAGGGACAAAATAGTCACTTCACACCCCTTCTTAAAAGCCATTCACAGATTCCAAGGGAACTGCCGCGAAATGTTTGCTTCTCATTTAAAGAGGCAACGTTCAAAGTTTTAAAATACGTCGAGTACCCGACCTCTTGACGGCGGTATACCCGACGTCGAAGCTGAAGCCACGAAATGCTCGAATCCTACCTCATAGCAAGCCCAGACTCAAGCAGGGACGTTGTTCATACCCTGTTCCAAAACATAAAAGTCAGGCCCAATAAAGATAAAAGGCCCGACCCAAAGGGGTGGCCTCCACCATATACCCGACCTTTTTGGAGGAGGTTGGACACAACGAAGGGAGTACAGCTCTATTTGTCCAAGCAAGTAACTGCCTCTGTGAATCTCTCAAACTATCTCTATCTTTCTTGAAAGATAGGTCCTAACAAACTCCCAAGATAAAAGGAACGGTTATCCATCAATAAAAGTAGAACTACTTTAACAAGGGTGGTTATCAGTAGGGACGGATCTACATAGGAGAGTGTGGGGGCAAATGCCCCCATTGAGATTTTATGAAGGTACATGTATTGTATGGGATAAAAATTTATTTGTCCCTAGTCTCTAACTCAATAAATAAATTTGACTCCACTTCAATTTTTTTAATTCTCTTTTATTGTTATTCGTTTCTGATTATATGTCTTCTAGTAAGGCTCCTTAACTTCATTCTTTATTTCTTTTTTATTTAGTTAAATATTCATTTTTATGTTTTTATATTTTTTAATTCATGTAATTATTCTACATTTTATTTTGTAGTTATGTTATTGTATATACTTTTTATTACATAGTTAATAGTTATTGAATAATAAGATTCATCAGTAATTTAAATTTTAAAATATAGTAATATTAACTAGCAACAAATGATAGTTCAAATGAAAAGTAAGATCTAAATACATAGATAACTATTGGTGTTTCATCCTTTGAAGTTAGCTCTATTTTTGCTCGCAATAATGACATCAACTGAAATTTTAAATTTAATTATAAATATTATAAAGAGTTGATTTCATAATCCAATGAGAGATGACTTTTTAAATGATTATTTACTAACATATAACAAAAAATTGACATTTAATTATATTGATATAAAAGAATTATTCGATCTTTTCAAAAAAAATTATATGTTATTACTTAAATTACTATACAAATATTTTAATCTATTAGTTAAATAACTAAAAGACTAATTATATTTTCAGGTATATACACGTTCTAATCTACTAAATCCTGCCTAATGTCTTTGCTAACTTAAGTATCGGAGTCTCTTATAGGTACTACACTCACCTCGTCACAAGTAATTCGAACGGCGACATCTCGACACCAAACAAATCGAATGCTGTCTCAGAAGAATCCTAAATCTCACGTCCACACCCAAATCAACGTTTTAGATAAATCTCATAACAAAATATATATTCTAATATTATTATCTTAATTTAAAAATTAATAATTAATTTTTTATTTTATCAACTTTCTCCCGTTAATAGATCCTCCTCCATTACACATTACACATTTACACCTAACCTACCAAAAGAGCGAAAAGACGATCTTGGAGGTTCATTAAAAAAGAAAAAAAGAAAAAAAAAAAAAGAGAAGCAGCACGTAGCCACGTAAGGAAATGCTGGACAACTGGAGTAAGGCACCGGCGTTGGGGCAAATGTGGGATTGCACGTTGCGACTTTCCATGATTGTTTACAAACTACGATCTTGCTAATCGTGGTATGGTTCCCGCGAAAATCCACAAGAAAAAAATAAATAATAAAAAAAGAAAATTTAGCCTCTCCAATTCCACAAGAACGTGACGTGCTGCGGAGCTGTTCAGGTAGTGTCCTATCATCTCTCTGTTCATTTTATAGTTATCATTATTATTATTTTATCTTTTTGGAAAATTTCTTTACGTTTTCTTGAGCTACGTTTTGGAAGAATTACTGATAGAATCAAACATTTTCTGTTTTATCGAGGTATTAAGTATTTTATATCCATTACAATTGATTCTCAAATCAAAAGATGACATAGGATCTTCGAATTAGCGACTTAAAAGTTAAAAGTATACCCTCTTCGCAAGAAAAGTTTCCATTTATCATTTGCGACTTCAGAATGGGATGAAATGTATGAAAGGAGCTTGATCTAGGTTTTTTATTAGAAAGTGATTCTAAAATGGCAAGTCTCTGCGAGAAATGTTGCCTCGTTTGCTAAGATTTGAGCACTGATTTCGTTTCTGATAGACATAGCACTGTGCAACATTTTTCTTTTCTTTTAGGGTTTGTTTGTGAGTTGGGATGTTTGGAGGTGACGGCAGGGAAGGGAATGAAGTGTTTGTTATTTAGTTTAGAATTACAAGAGCCACTTGTTTGCTTAATGGTTCATGACTCGTGTATTTATAAATTTAGCTGTAATGTGATTATGAATGTGATTTACTAATTACTAGGTTCAAGGTTAATTTATTTGAGTCTGGTTTAAAAATATCAAAAGAAGCATGTAATATACTAATATGTGTATTTTGGAATTTGTTCTCTGTTAGTATGGAATGCTAGGTAGTAGGCTTGTGGATTTTTGTTGTGGTTTGAATCACCTTTAATGGTTTTCTATGTATGCGCAGACATGAGGTCGAGGAAATTGCACCAAAGAAACGAGGTGCTTGGAGGTTTTCCTGAGTTTGGTGCAATATTCATGTCTAATAGAAGTACTTTGCAAGAATGTTTTGAGAAGAGATTGTTTGGGCTACCTGTTGGTTACTCTGATTTTGTTCGAAACATAAAGGAAGGAATGACGCTGTTCCTTTTTGAATTTGAAGAAAGAAAGCTTTATGGGATTTTTGAAGCAACATCAGATGGTGGCCTGAACATTGTTCCCCAGGCATATGTTTCAACAGGAAGGTCATTTCCTGCGCAGGTGCCAATTTATATGTTCCTATTTCATTTGTTTTTTTCCAGTTCAGAGATTCTTTTGTTGTTTCTGTTGATTTAAAGATCAGTGATCACTTTAAGAAAATTCTTATGCTGATCTGTTTAATTGTTGATTCTGTTCTTTATATTGACCAGGTCAAATTCAAAATAATATGGCACTGTGATCCTTTATCTGAAGATGAGTTTTATGGTGCCATTCGAGATAACTACTTTGGTTCCTACAAATTCAACTTTGGTCTCACTAAGGAGCAGGTGTGCTTGTTTACAAGTTTTGGTTGACATTTATGCTTCATGTTCCTTGATATACTAGTGTGAGAAGTTAGTGTTTATCCATCTGTGTAGGATAGCCTGCTACAAAGCATTGTCCCATGAATTTAGTGGTGTGTCCATGTGTTTGACACACATAGGGCATGCATATGTATATGTTCAACTATTTTATTTATTATGCTTGGACATACTTTGGACATGGCTCACACAAGAGCACGTGGGATACTCAACTTGGACAAAATTTTTATTTTTCACATCTATTCTGATGGGCAAACTCATTGGAAAATCCTCTCCAATAGCCTACTTGATCTATTTCTAGTCTGCTCTTTGATTATGAATGCGATAAAAACAATGGTGGAGAAGGGAATGAAGTTAATATTCAAATGCTCCCTCTAACTAAACATCAAAAATCAAAGGATGTCAATTAAACATCTTTCATTAAGTTCACTAATTATGTTATGTATTGGTAGGTGGCCTGCAATTTTTTCAGGATGGGATTTAGTAAGCATTGACATATAAAGAATGTCCAAAGTAGTGAAAATTGATGATTTAACATTTATGAATATCTAAAGATATTGTAAATCTTGAAACTTACACTCATGTGCCATATTTGTTTCTTACAATGTTTAAGGATTTGGTGCCTTTGTATCCATTTCTTGTTGATTATTTGTGTCCAGATGATGTATAGTTTTATGATTCTTATTATTTTGATGTTAGATTGAGAGCCTTCTGCAGTTGTTCAGTTCAAGAAAGATTGAAGTCCCAAGAACTCCATGTCACAGAAAAAGGAAGAATAAAAAACAGGGTTACAAGTCTATAAAAGATGTGGGGAAGAAAGGGAGGTTTGCGGAGGTTGAAATCTTCAGAAGGAAGCCTGACAAAATTCATGGCAGTTCAGATATTTCAGAGCTAGACGTGGAAACATTTTTGGCATCTATTGCTTGTGGAAAATCTGAAGTCACCCATTCTGATGATGCTTATGATCCTGAAAATCCTGGTTTCCATCATTCAGTTGTCCCTAAGGATCTCAATGCTGCTTTTGGAGAATCACATGAGCTGGTTGCCTTGCAATCAAAGAAAGAAAACTTCAATTTTTCTGCAGAAGACACCTTGGAATATATACCCTTGTGTTTACCAGATTCTGCTGATGAAGAGGGTTTTGATGTTGGTGAATGTACAGGAGAAGAGCTAGGTAAATTTGTTGACAACAAATTGTCTATTATTCCTGTCCCTCAGTTACCACTTGTGTCTAATCTGAGTGATGAAGGATGTAACCAAAAGAAAATGGAGGATTCAGTCACTTCTTCAAATGGAAGTCCATGCTCTGGATTAGATAACTCGTCCTTGGCTGCTATTTCCTTCTCAGATGCAATTGGCTTTCAGTCCAAACCTGGAAGTAATTGTTGTGAACTACAGCCAGCCAAGTGTTTGTATTCTGACAACCTGAAAAAGAGAGCCAGTGTGTTTTCCCGGTTAACTTTTCCTTCTAAGGACTCCATTTCAAAGAATCAAAACGATCTTAGAATGAAGTTAGTGGATCATAAGTTGAGAGTCAAGCAGCATAGTTGAGGACAAATTTCCCAGAATACAAACATTATGATAAAGTTGACATACCAGGAATGTTGGGTTCCTATTATAACAGGACGTTTCAAGAAATCACTGCCAAATGATGGGATTGGATAGTACATAGTAGTATATTTAGATTGCTGTTTGGATTTGGAAACTGCTTGGTTTTGCCAAAAAAAGCTAAAAATAGAACCATTGTTAATATACCATGATAGAACAGTGATTCTTGGTCTAATTTTAATAGAAGTGATTTTAGCTTGAAGTGAGGGAAGCCTAGCCCAACCATTAATCTATGAGAAATCTCATTAGTTTCGTTAATCGTGAGTCACATGATCTTAATGAAAGTAACGTCAAGCTTTCTGAAGGCTCTATGCTTAACGAGTTCAGTCCAGTCTTTTCTTTTCTTTTTTAGTTTTTGTTTTATTTTTTTATAGGGAAATATTTGGTGTTAATGATTTGGATGAACCGAAGCAATATGAAGAGCAACATCTCGTTCGGCATATGACTGTATTGAGAGGTAATGTCATGTATATATGATTTGGGATTCAACTAGTCAAAAGTAACATGGCACTCGATCAGTTTATGCACACTCAATATATCATGAATTGTTCAGCCATCAATAAGTTAAAAAGCCAAGTATTATAATCTGTACATTTTTTTAGGAAAAAATAACTCGTGACAATAGTTATTTCTACTTGATAAATCATGCATTGTTCAGGTGAATGCTGCTATACACCATCTGACGTTGGGTGTAATTCAATGATAAAAAGTTGAAACGATGTTCCAGCTTTGCAGTTCGTCTTTCCCCTTGTTTCTAACTTCCAAAGATTTGTGAACGGAAAATAAAAATAATCATGATGTGATCTAATATGATGTATACTCATTTAGTTTTCATGTTGGTTTCACAATTTGTGGTGTGTTACAACCAAAGAAAATTGGTAAGTAGAAAGGAGTCATTTTCAAATAGGCAATGACTAATGGAAGAAACCCTACTGTTGTTGACCTTGATTCGTTGAACTTTTCTCTTATTCTGCGTAGAAGAGGAAAAAGGATAAACATTTTGCTAGTACAGAAAAAAATACGGTGATAGAAAATTCCTTTCAAAGCTCTGCATAGCAAAATAACTAAAAGGTTGAACATTCAACGCAATGAAGTAGGAGACTTAGTTACACACATTAAGTTAAATTGCGTTTGTGCTTGATCAACATCGTTTCTTTGCGAATTGGGCTTGAATATTGAAGGTTTAGCTGGATTGTTTTTGTAGCTTCTACATCGATACATAATTACATAGTTCTCAAACAAACTAACTCTTATTAACTACAATACAGTTAAACAATGTGAGCATATATTTAATTAAACTTAAAAGAAAATGGTGGTCTTAATTACTTCCACATTTCCATCCCATGTTTTGTCAAGAATCTTACCTCAATCTTTTTATATAGGTGTTTGCTTGGATACCTATAAAAAGTTGCCTAATTTACTAAAAAGGAATTAATATTAATATTTAATTTAAAAAATATATAAATAAATAATTTTTAAATATTTAAAACTTACTTTAAAGGGTAATTTCGCCAAATACGGCACCACACTCATAGGCATCAAAGAATTTGCCTTTTATATATCTACTATATATAACTTACTGGAGCAAGTTTTGTAGCATCTTTAGCGTGTCTTCATACACGTGTCATCTCAATCTCTCTTCATTCTCCCTACAGTTATTCATCCCTCTTTATACCATGCTACCTCTTTGATGTGTCATGTGGCTCGCTCTCTTTAATAACTATAATTTATATTTTGGTTTAAAGTGTTGTCATGCATTATTTTTTATTGCGGTTTACTTACCTGTGTTCCAAAAATATACATTAAATTATAAATTAAAAGATTCTTTTATTGAAAATATAATTTTTAAATTTTTAAAGCATTTGTTTTGTATTTATTCAAAAAATCATTTAAATTTTTTTACTAATAATAGTTTATTATATGTTCTTAAGACACATGTTAACTAAGTTTTTTGTTATTATTATTTTGTAAATTTCTTGAGTTGTATAATTTTTTAGATAAATCATTTTCTTAGTGAATATGATTTTAACTAAGTTATGAATCTAATTTTTCATGATGCAACTAATATAAGTAAAGTATCGTTTTTGTCCCCAACGTTTGGAGTAAGTTCTAAAGTTGTCCCTAACGTTTCAATTGTTCTATTTAAGTCCCTAACGTTTCAAAACTGACTAAATGTTCTCCTGTTGTTAGGGATCCGTTAACAGAATTGACGGCAGGACAAAATTGAGACGATTTTGAAACGTTAGGGACTTAAATAAAACGAAAACGTTGGGGACAAAAATGATACATAGAAATAAAATTTAATTTTATCCTTCAATAATATCGATTTTTTACTATACATAGTATTCAATTATTTTTTAATCACATCTAAGTAAATTACACTTAATCATATTACTTTCATTTTAAATAAATTAATTTTTTTTATAATTTTACTCTTAAAAATTTTTAGTTATCATGAAATATTTGTAGAATGACTAGTATGTAATTAAAAAATAATTAAATACTATGTACAGTAAAAAATTAATATTATTGAAAGATAAAATTAAATTAAAATTGATTTTTATGTATCGTTTTTATCCCTAACGTTTTCGTCCTATTTAAGTCCCAAATGTTTTAAAATCGTCTCAATTTTGTCCCGCTGTCAACTCTGTTAACGGATCCCTAACGGCAGGACAACATTGAGTCAATTTTTAAACGTTAGGGACTTAAATAGGACGATTGAAATGTTAGGGACAACTTTGAGACTTACCCCAAACGTTGGGGACAAAAACGATACTTTACTCAACTAATATTTATATTTTTTTACAAACATTATATGTGTTTACGGTTTTGTAACTTAAGATATAAGTATATATTGCTAAATTTTAATTAAATATGCTAAGAAGCAAGTCTCAAGAATATATAGATTAGCATTTATCAATAAACGGTTTAATTTAAAATATTTTTATTATTAGGGTTAGATACTTTTTTTGTCCCTAAAGTTTTTGGGTCAAAATCAAAATCGTTCCCAACCTTTTTTTCTTATTAAAATCATCCTCAACGTTACAAAATGTTATAAAATAATCTTTTTTGTCCAGAAACAATATTTTTTTGACGATTTTACCCTTAAAACAAAAATAAAAAAAGCTTCAAAAAAAGTGGGTTCCACCAGATCCGTCCCCCTTTCCACGCCACACTCCCCCAGTTCCTTCAGAACCCTTAAACTCTTTCCTTAGTTGCAGCACCTCATGCTACGGTTACCACCAGTGCCACGATGACAACGACGACGTAGGTTCCAGCTCCACCGCAACGTCAACAGGGAGAACCGACCAGAGCAGAAAACGGAGAAGCTGGTGGATCTACTGAATGAGGCGGAGGAGAAAAAGAAGGAAGAGGCGCTGATGGAGCTGAAGCGAGCGGTGAAGGACCTGCAGCAAGGAGAAGACTTGGTGATTTGTAATTTTCTACGTGTTTTAGAATTTTTGCCAAACCTTCAAATTGTACTCTCAACACACCAAATCTTGAAATCGTACTCTCGTAATGGCGTAAAACAGAATCACCAACCCTCTACTCCCTCTATCCTCCTCCTCTAACCACATATTCATCAACCTCTCTGAATCCCGATTCCCCCAACCCGTTTCAGTTCATCGGATGCTCCAAACCCTCAATCGTTCCTCCTGCTTCAACCGTGGACCCCTTTCGAAACGGCACACAGAACGTGGAGGGACTGTACGAGTGGGTGAAAATCCTTACCTTTGGCGTTGATTCAAGTGGTGGTGTTTGGAGCATGCTTGATGGTAGGGTACTTGGCAATGAAGTTGTTTAGCTGTTTTAGGGTGTTTTGGGTTCATCTTTGTTCCTCCTCTTTTCGTTCTTATTTTTTTATTTTTTTTTAAAAAACACAAATATCATTTCTTTCTTTTTAATTTTTTTTTTTAATTTCTGTTGTTGCCGATTGTTAGAAACAAGAGACCAAGCTGAAGAAAGTATTTTGTGTATTATTCAGTATGATCAAAAGTACAATATACAAGGGGTATATATAAGTACTAGAAGAATCAAAGTAATAAAAACATAGAATCCTACTATTAATATACAAATATGCTATATAAATAAAAACGATACTAATTGATCTAAACTGATTCTAATGATTCTCTAACACCCTTCCCCTCAAACTCAAGTGGGAGCTAAGGATACCATCTTGAGTTTGGATAACAAAGTCCGAAAATGAGTCGGGTGATGAGCTTTCCTGAAGATATCAGCAGTCTGATCCAGTGTTCCAACAATAATGAGACGAACAACATCAATAAGGATACGTTGCCGAACAAAGTGACAATCAATCTCAATGTGTTTGGTGCGTTCATGAAACACGTCATTATAGGCAATCTGAATAGCACTGCGGTTGTCACAAAAAACATCAGTATGGGACAATAGAGGAGCACCCAAATCTTCGAGAAGCCAACGAATCGAGATAACCTCAGCAGTGGTGTTAGCGAGGGCACGATACTTAACTTCTGTGCTTGAGCGAGCAGTGAACGTTTGCTTCTTAGAGCGCCAAGAAATGAGAGCGTCGCTAACAAACAAACAGTAACCAGTAGTAGAACGACAATCAGTGGGATCACCAGCCCAATCAGCATCGGAGTATGCCTGAAGGAACAAAGAGGAATAGGAAAAAAATAAAGGCCATGAAATAGAGTGCCTTTGATGTAGCGAAGAATGCGAAGAACTGCCGTATAGTGAGTAGTACGAGGAGCTGACAAGAACTGGCTAAGTACAAGAACTGGATAGGCGATGTCTGGTCAGGTGACAGTCAAGTAGACGAGGCCTCCAACTAACTGTCGATAGAGAGTCGGATTATCCAAAACAGTGCCATTCATAGGGGTAAATAGAACATTAGGCTCAAGAGGAGTAGACTCAGTGCAACTATCTGTAATTCCAACGCGAGCAAGAAGATCTGAAGCATACCTAGCCTGAGAGAGATAGATGCCATCATATGTAGAGATGATCTCAAGACCAAGAAAATAGCTGAGAGAACCAAGATCTTTCATCTCAAAGGTAAGGTGAAGTGAGGCTTTAATTTGAGATCAAAGATACCATCAATATCATCTCTATTAATGATCATGTCATCAACATACAAAAGCAGAAGAACAACTCCACGTGCACTTTTATGAATAAAAAGTGCATTCTCATGAGGACTGCAAGTGAAACCGAGGTTGCAGATGGTGGTGCTAAACTTGTCAAACCATTCAGGAGGAGCTTGCTTAAGACCATAAAGTGTCTTGCGAAGAAGACAGACTTTGTTAGAAGGACAAGGATAACCTGGAGGTGGTTTCATATAGACCTTCTTTTTCAAATCTCCATTAAGAAATGCATTCTTCACGTCCATCTAACTGAGAGACCATTTTTTTACTGTAGCAATAGCAAGAAGAGCTCTAACAAATGTAAAAGTCTCTTCATAGTCAATACCATACTCTTGCGTACAACCTTGAGCAACCAAGCGTGCCTTATAACGGTCAATAGAGCCATTAGAGCGAGTCTTGATCTTGTATACCCATCTACTGCCATAACTTCCTAATTAGAAGGAGGATCAACCAAATCCTAAGTGTGTGCTTTTTCAAGTGCCTATATTTCTTTCTGCGTTGCTTGTTGCCAATTTGGATTTGTGGAGGCTTCTCTAAATGACTTAGGTTCGTTTTGATGAAGAATAGTAGAAAAGCAATGATAATCAAGAAGATAAGGAGGTGGATTCCTTACCCTAGAAGAACAAGTGGGAGGAGGAGGCATAACGGTAGGAGCGGGATCGCCGTCCGGTCTGGAATCATCAGGAGATGGAAAAGACAGAAGAGCAGTAGGCTGTAGAGGATGACCCAAGATAGAACCTGTAGAATCATCACTAGGAAAAAGGTCAACATTGGGGTTAGTGAAGAAAGGAAACTGAGTGGGAGGAATAGACTCAAAGGAGGAAAAACGAGAAAACATGTAATGCTCCCAGAAGAAAACATGACGATATATACGAATACGTTTAGAGAGAGGATTCCAACAACGATAACCCTTGTGTTCAGTGCCATAACCAAGAAAACAAAACATGCGAACACGAGATTCAAGTTTACTATGCTCATGAGGCTGAAGAAGAACAAAATAGACACAACCAAAAACTCAAAGAGAACTGTAATTTAGAGATGTATGATAAAGACGCTCAAAGAGAGTAAAATTACCAAGAACAGAAAGAAGGAAGTCTATTGATAACATGAATAGTAGTAAGAACAACTTCACCCCAAGTACGCTCAGGACACGAAGAAGAAAGAAGCATTGCACGAACAGAGTCAAGAATGTGACGGTGTTTACGTTCAGATCGGCCATTTTGTTGAGATGTATCAGGATAAGAAAACTCAGACAAAGTACCATGTTCTGCAAGAAAGGCTAAAAGTTTAGAATCACGGTATTCCATCGCATTATCGCGTTGAAAAACCTTAATGACTTTTGAAAATAGAGTTTTAATCATAGTGGCAAAGTTAATATAGATCTGAGGTAACTCATGGCAATTAGTCATCAAATAAACCCAAGTAAAGCGTGAATAATCATCAATAAAAATGACAAAGTATCGAGCTCCTCATATATAAGCGGTGGGAGTGGATCCCAAAACATCAGAGTGGATAAGATCAAAAGGAGAACAATTAAGAGAGGAATTATTGTAAAATGATAAAGCAAGTTGTTTGACAGTTTGACAAGAAATGCAATCAAAAGACTCAGTAGGAACCTGACCCAATACACTCTGAGATAGAAGAGGATGCAATTTTTTTAAGGAGCTGTGGGCAAGACGTTGATGCCATAAGTGAAGGGTAGACGGAGAAGAAGCAGCACAGAGATTTGGCACAGAAGGAATATGAAGATTCTTGAGTTCAAACAACCTTTTGACCTTACGTCCAGTCCTGATGATTTGTCTCGTTCGACGATCCTGTACATGACAACCAGACATGAAAAAAGTGACATCAAAACCCAAATCAACAAGTTGTCCAACAGAAATAAGATTAAAGTTCAAATTGGGAATATAATAAGTATCAGGAAGATTAAGAGTCAACTGGAAGATAGAACCCTTGTGTGTTGCGTGCAAGAGGGAACCTTTAGCAGTATTGACAGAAGGTGCATTTGTAATGGTAGACAGAGACGAGAAAAGATCACGGAACGAAGACATGTGATTAAAGCAACCCGAGTCAAAATACCATTTAGAATTACCTAGAGAAGTCGAAAAAACAGCAGGAGTATTACCAGAAAGCAAGAGAAGATGCTTAAGAAGAAATGCAATATCAGAGAGAGAGACAGAAGATAAGGTTGAGAGCAGTAGATATGGTAGATTCAATAGCAGAAATAGCAGAAGCAGACGCATTCTTTGAGAAGTTGGGATGAGAATCATGCTCGAGGTGACCAGGGCGTGGTGAGCGAGTAGGACAGGCAGTAATAAAATGTTCTGAGAGCTTGCAGTAATGGCAAAACACTTGTTGACAATTGTAGCTAATGTGACCTTTCTGTTGACATTTTTGACATTCAACAAAAGGACAGTCTGAGAAGAAATGCCAAAACAGTTACAGTTTCGACAGAATTTACCATTTCTGTCCCTAGTAGCAAAAATATTCGAAGTATCCATAATAGTAGAGATAAAGATCAGAGAGAGGAGAGAAAACTACAAATTCAGAGCAGAGAACAAGAAAACGGATGGCAAAATCGGAAAGAGCTCACCAAAAAACCTTAGAGAGGGTCCCACTGGTTGCCACGTTAGCGCCACGTCAGGAGGGAAGGACACGTGACATCGCGTGAATGGAGAAGAAGAGCGCGTCAGCGTTGATGAGCCAAGGAGGAGCACGCGGGTCGGTACGCGGGTCGGGTTGGACAGCAGGGTCGGGTGCAGGTCCGTGAAGCTGCTGGCCAACACGTGGCATGACGCTGAGCCTTCGATCTGGACGTGGATCGAACGGCGTTGGAAGGAGGAGCACTTTAATCGGACAAAAAACTTTAGGCGGCTTCTGGCGGTGCATCCGGCGGCTTCTGGCGGCGATTCTGGTGGCGTTGAAAACTTCACAAAGAGTTGAAAAAAGAGGACAAAGTACTGCCAGAGGAGACAAAACACAAGAGGCTAGAAACCAATTGTTATTGGAAAAAAAAACAACCTAAGCTCTTGATACCATGTTAGAAACAAGAGACTAAGCTGAAGAAAGTCTTTTGTCTATTATACAGTATGATCAAAAGTACAATATACAAGGGGTATATATAGGTACTAGAAGAATCAAAGTAATAAAAGTATAGAATCCTACAATTAATATACAGATATGCTATATAAATATAAATGATACTAACTGATCTAAATTGATTCTAATGATTCTCAATGATTTTCTAACACTGATTTTGAATTTGAAATTGCGGTTGATGATTGTTGAATTGTTGTTAAATCTAAAATTTCTGTTGATTTATTTTGTGGTTGTTGTTATTGTTGAATTTGCTGTTGCTGAAATTACTGAATTTGTTGTTGCTGAATTTGGTTGTTGCTATTGCTGAATTTAATTTGTGGGTGGGTGATAGTGATTTAGGATGATGACCAGGTAATAGAGAAAAAGAATATATGATGGTTATGGTGGCAGTGGTAATGGTTATGGTGGCCACGGGGAGTTCAAAGAGAATAGGAGGAAGGGGATGGAGAGAAAAACGATAACCGGAGTGGGGTGGGGGTGTTTTTGTTTTTGCTTTTTAATATTATTTTTATTAGTTTTATTAATTGTTAAGGTTAATTTGTTCAAAAAATTAAAATTGAGGTAAAAAATGACGATTTTATAACGTTTTGTAACATTGAGAATAATTTTAATAAGAATAAAAAGTCAGGAATAATTTTAATTTTGACCTTAAACCTTAGGGACGAAAAAAGTATTTAACCCTTATTAGTGATTTCATAGTTTGTACAATTATACAGTTGTTAAAAATACGAAATTAGTTTTTAATTTAAAAAATTTAATTATTTTTATGACACAGATGAGGTATCCATCATAAGTATGTTTCAATCCATCAAAAGTATGATTTTAGTTAAGTTGTTGAATCCAATTTTTATTGTATAACTAATATTTGTATTTTTTTTGGGTACAAACATTAGTCAGATTAACTTTTACGGTATATTAACTTAACATATAAGTAAAAGAATGTTAATTTCTTACAACTGTTAAGGTATATAATTTAATATAAGAAGCAAGTCTAATTTTTTTTATTACACAATTGAATAGTTTCAGCTTTAGTTAAAAAATTATAGATAATATTTATTAATGTACAATTTTTTAGTTTTTAATTGTTCAAGGGTTACTTGAAAGGGTATTTTGGGAGAATCAGAACCCACAGCTCTAGCGACAAGAATTGGACGGGCAATGACACTTCATCGCCTAAGTCAAAGAGTGTATAAAAGAGGTGGAGAGATTCGAGTTACTGAGTTAGTGTGTGTCTACTTTTGGGGGCTTTAAGACCCCCCTATTTGTGCATACTCTAACCCAAACCGGTTCTTCCACTCTCTCACCACCAAAAACCGGTTCTTCCTCCCTCCTCAACTTAACCAAAGTTCCCCACTCCCCCCACCAAACTAACTAAATGTGATTAAGGTTAGATGGTAGCATTAAATGGAGATGGAAACTTGGTTAGCTGTGTAGATTCCCTTAATGTATGAAACATAGACACCCCCTCATCCACTTCATTTTCATATTTTTTGCATTCATCCTTTGCATAAATGAGACACAAACAAAATAGAGAAGCAAGAGAGGGAGAGAAGAGTCCGAGAGAGTGAGAGATTTGAGAAGAGTGTGAGTGAGAAGGAGAATGAGTTCTCGATTCTTCCATCAAACTTCTTTATCAACAAAAATTTGATCACATGCCATCATCTTCCTAGAAGTTCAAGGAGCTTAAGCTTTTCTTCATCACCTTCCTTTGGTGCCTCCAAAAATCAGCAAGTGAAGAACACCCTCACCATTCTTCTTCTCTATTCGGTCATATGGACCTTTCCTGATGTCTCACTTTATTTCATTTTCTTCTAGCTAAAGTCATCACACACGCCTCTTCTAAGAATCACCAAGCCAACCAAGAATTCAAGCTTGAGAGGGTAAGGCTGTTAAGGCCTTCTAAGAATCACTTTATTTCATTTCCTTCTTGTTGTGATGATGATTCGGCCATTAAGGCCTTGTTAACATGAAAATTCTATTTTGATGAATGTTTAAGAGTCTTGATCGAGAGAGAGAGATAAGGTTAGATTTCATAGATAGCTAACAAGCAAAGGCAAGGGGTAAGATTATACGAGGTTCATTTAAATGAATCATATGATCAAAAGATGGTTGAACATGTCTTGCTGATTTTTTATGTCCATCAAAGTTCTTGATGATTGGTTGATTATGTTTTGATATTTTGAATGCACTTAAGTGCTATTGATGATGAATGATTGAATGATATGTGTGCTAAAATTTGAGATGAAGTATGCATGAATATAATTATGATAGATTGCATTAGGACTAAAGCCAAAACACAGTTTTATGTCCCTATATTAGTACGGAGATGTGTTGCAACGTATATCGACCTTGTAAGGAATCAAGGTGTTGTGTTACTGGAATAGTCATGAAATCACTGTTTTTGTGTGATTTCTGGAGCTATATTAATTTGATGAGTATGACCCATAAAGTTTTGTGCTGTTTTGAGTTCGTTTAGTATTTCGAAAGTAGGCACGAAGTCGGGATGTCGGGGCTGTCTCGATAATACAAGGATAGAAACATATAAGAACGATAATTTACAAGTAAGGTAGTTTGCTAGTAGATGTGAGAGTCTGAGCATAAAGAGAGTAAAAATAAATTCTCTCATGAGGAATATGAATTAGTAACTCTATATATAAGAAAGGAAAGATACTGACGATATCCAAGAAAAGAGATTAATAAAAAATAAAGCTAATTCCCAAGATGTTATATGCCCCAGTCAAAGGAGTGTATTGGCTGGACAGAGAGATCCCGCCAGAAAAACTTACTGGTTGAAAAAAGAATTATCTGGTGAGGAGGAGTTAAATTCCAACGGAACCAGAACCATGTTAAGATTATCTGGTGAGGAGGAGCTAGACTCTAACGGAACCAGAACCATGATAAAAGATTATCCGATGAGGAGGAGTTAGACTCCAACAGAACCATAGCAATATGGCAAGCCACCATTATATGGCATGCAATCACAGGGGCAGGCTCCTCAATCTTATGGCCATCCTAGAGTTGCTCAACCAGGGGATATGTCATATCAGGGCTCAACTCCTGCCTAATCATGTGGCACGAATATGCTAATGCAACAGGTAACAGCCATAGCCATATGCACTAGGCCAACTCAAGTATCATATCCTTCTTATAGGTCTGGTCCAATTTATGCTCCACCCACTATACAACCTGGTTATGGTCAGCTGGATTCTCAGCCAACTGCAAGTTATACACAAGTTGCTCCTAGTGGTTATGGGCCGTACCCTTCTACATAGCAAGCTTACACCAACCAGCATGCTCCTAACAACAATGCAGGTTATGGCTACCAGGCACCCCAAGATCCTGCTTATGCTAGTGGCACTGCAACTACATATATATAGTGTAGCACCAAGTGGTCAGCCAGGGTTATGTTCAACCTGCACCAACTCAGATTGGCTATGAGCAGTCTATTCCTTAGTCTGCTGGTTATGTAGCTGTACAGGCGAGTACTCCAGCTGCATATGGCAAAACATTGTCCCCTTAACCTACTTACCAATATGACTCCACCCAAGTGTATGATGCACCGCGATAATTGCTTTTGTAGTGACTACATTATTATAGTATGAGATGTTATAGTTGATGTCTTAGTGTAACTTTTTATTTATTGTAATTTATACCGCATCATATTATGAACATCACAAGATCTAATTTTTTATTGGTGCACTGAATGCTTTTGTTTATCATCAATGTGTTCTTAATATGCTCTAAACTGTCAATTTGAGATTTGGTTATAAGAATTTGAAAAAATACAGTTAGTATGAGTAAAACATAATCTACTGGTAGACAAAGCTGATCAATAATTTTTAAAACTGGGTAGCGAGATTAGTAATATAAGCCAATAATGATTACAAATGTTGAAAAATTATATTTATTTTAATAATTTTTATTTATATAATTATTTTTTAAAATAATTGATTATACGAGATAATTAATTTGTTTGGATATTTTAACTGAAGTAATTTTAAGATAATTTATTGTATTTGGAATATATGAAAAAATGGATTAGTTTAAGTGATATAATCACAAAAAATGAGTATGAAATTATTATTTGGATTATTTAATATTATTATTTTATATGTATCTTAAAAGTTAGTTTTCTTTTTGATACTATTTTGGACAATATTATAATTTTGTTGCAAATAAATAAAATTCACTTGCCTTTGAAATAAAAAAGTCATCAATTAATCATCAAGTATAAATATATATTTGATATCTTATAAAAAAATTATACTATTATAAATTATTTTGTTGAATGGTTTTCATCCAGGAAAACAAAAATTCCTAGAAAAGAGTTTAAAAGTGGGCTATCTATATAGTCTCACTAGAATTTTGGATAATTGTAATTTAATAGGACTAGTTGTTTGAGTCTCGAACACTTAACCCAACAAAGAAGTAATGTTTAAATGCGAAAGGACGTTATCTTTTTTCAAAAGTAACTACAAACAATCACATTCTCTAAACTTCAACCTTTGCTAGCGCCATCGCCGCTAGTACTAGGAGTTAGGGGATAAGTTACCGAAGCAAACTGAAATTTATCGTAAAATCGAACCGAAATTTATAACAATCGAATAAAAACAAAAAAATTGGTTTTTTTGGTTTTTTTTCGAAGTAAACCGATCGGTTTGATTTGGTTTTCGATTAGTTCGGCAAAAATTGAATCGAACCGAACCGAACCGCAGAAATAGTTTAGTAATACATTGAAATGGAAATTTTAGATTTAACAAATGTGTTTGTTTTATGTTTAGTTGTTGAAATGAGTTAAAATTGTGTTGAATTTGAATGTAATGTAATATTATTTCAGTTTATTGATTGTTTTGAACATTATTTTACTAAGATCAGTTTTCTATTAGTTAGATTCAAAAACCAAAAAAATTGACCGAACCAAACCACTTTTGGTTCGGTTCGGTTCGATTCGATTGTTGCACAGACAACAAACCGATTGGTTGGTATTATGTAAAAACCGAACAGATCGGTTCGGTTGATTTTTAATTTAAAACCGAACCAAACCGAACTGATAATACCCCTGCTAGGAGTCGAGGAGTATAAGTACCGAACCAATGCTAAACCAAAATTTACAACAATCGAATTAAAAAAAAAGAGTAATACCCCAAATAGGTCCCCAAGGAATTCACGTTTAGACAGATTTGTCCCCAATGAAATTTAACTAAAATTTTGTCCCTGACCTTCTTAGCTACACACCAGATACGTCCCCACACCAGGTTCAGCCGGTCAAGTCTAAGGTTAACGTCCTACGTGGAGGTAACCAGGCTGACGTGTCGGGTTGAGAGTGACGCGTCACGTCGAGGACACTTTGGTCCCTATGCTTGCAGGACAAAACGACGTCGTTTTGGGGTACAGGAGAACGACGTCGTTTTTTAAGAGACAAATAGGTCCCCGCGATGGAGGCAGTGCAACCAAATGAGGCCGTTTTATTTGGGGGCCAATTTGATATACAAGTCTCTTCATATTCAATTGTTTGTGAAATTACTCCATACCCCATTAGCTCTGCTAGGTTTTACGAAGAAAACCCTTCCATACCTTCATCAACCTCCATCAACATTGTGCATACTTATTGCGCTGTTCATACTCGTTGGTGACATTGATCGTGAAAGTGGTTGTTAAGGCAGTTGGTTCAACACCCAATTCATCAAGGTCAGTAAAATGTTTTTTTTACTTGGTTGTTTTTGAATTTCCAATTTTGGTTGCATGCATTGTCGTTGATAGTTGTAGTGATTAGCGATATTGGATATAATAGGAAATAAGTTGTACTTGTTTATTTGTTGGCATTTAGATGTCGGAAGATGTGGTCCCAGTGTTTCATCATGGTGGAAGCTTTGTTCGAGATAACAAAGGTGTCTTGGTGTACATTAATGGGAAGGTGGAAAGGTTTCCCCCAATGGATGTTGACCTCATTTGTTTCTTTGACTTGAAGAAACTTTTTCTGGACTTCGGATACCATGATTATAAAGCTATGTATTGGTATGATCCCACATTTGAAACTCTGGAGTCTGGTCTACACCCAATTGGGCGTCCGGTGAAGCGAAGGAGACCTGATGCAGTGGAAGACGGCCCTGATGAGACAAAAACCAGGAAGACCTTCAGAGTTACATGCTCCAAGTGTGGAGATATTGGTCACAATGCCGAAACATGCAAAGGGCACCCCAGCAAGGATCATCTTTAAAGGCCAAAGGAAAGAAGAAACAGGTCCAGCCACAGCATGAGATGGCTGTTTCTCAATCAGCCCCGTTATCTCAGGTCCTACCTCTCATGACACTCAAACTGAAAATCCTACCTCACGAGCCACAACTAATGTCTCAAGTCAACCCATGGTATGCTACTTGTAATTAGATTAATGTGTCTGTTGAAAGTTGTAAGAAAAAAAACTCATAACAATATTGCTTATTCTAGGCTCAACAACCATTCAGACGTCCAAAGCAAACAATTAGGAGGCCCCAGGTACAGGGGAGTGTTGGTGCATATACGACTGCAGCTACCACTAGTCCAGCAACATCTGGAATGTTTAAATTCATCCCAACACCGGGATTGAACCAATCTAAGGAGAAATGACCCTTTAAGAATCAGTGTGCAACTTATTATAAACACCATATTTTGTTATGTTTGAGGAAGTAGAATCTCTTTGCTTAGTTTGTTTTGTTTTAGTGTTCTCTGTGTTTAATACAATAGACCTTTTGTTTGGTTTTGTTTGCCTTTGGTGTATGTTGAAGGAAATAGACCTTTGTTTTGGTGTATGTTGAAGGAAACAGACCTTTGTTTTGCTTCATTTGAGTTATGTTGCTACTGAATCAAATTACTTATGTACTTACAATGTTTTGAATATCAGTTACTTCACCCTTTTGATATATGGCTGCAAGAAGGCAAAAGTAATGTATTTCTTTCATCCTATTTGACTACAATTGAGTTAATCAATATAATGCATGTCCATCTGATATCCATCTAACCATGAATACACATTTCAATACAATAACTTGATTATTAACATAGAATCCAGTTTGCCTAAACAGCCACCACAAATATACAAAACACAACCACACCTATCAATGCACCACATATTACACCCCTAAGAAAGTCGAACACATTACGCTTCTTCACAAATTGGTTATCCCCATCTTTCTTCCACAATAAATCTTCCAACTGCTTCAATCTGTCTTCCAAGCAATCATTCAACCTTACAACACCTTCAACACCCGCACCACTGTCCACAGAAGCCAATCTATGCCCTTCCACTATATCCTTCATCGCATATTCAAAAATCTCATCAAACCATGCAAAAAATTCACAATAACCTTGTTTCTCCTGCAATCACAACAACAACAGGGCAAAAAATTTTAAAGACCCATGGCAATTATCACACATGACACAACAAAAACACTCTCCAATACCTTGAAATAGGGACAACCAAAGAACAACCTATTCGGGTTTTCTGCCGTCCGCGACCTGCATATTACAGCTAATGTCCTGCATAAGCACTTGGGATGTTCTCCTTTTCTCAGTCGACCCCTCCCGATTCGAATCGTCCCACTGTCAGCACTCAACTCGCCATTCATGCTTCTTCCACATCGTCTCCGACTTTCAGTTGACATCGTCCGTCCACTAGCCATCATCAATTCCAGAAACCATCATCAACTACACAACCTAATTTTAAATTGGCCCCTCAAATAAAACGATGTCGTTTGGTTGCACTGCCTTCCATCGCGGGGACCTATTTGTCTCTTAAAAACGACGTCGTTCTCCTGTGCCCCAAAACGACATCGTTTTGTTCTGCAAGCACAGGGACCAAAGTGTCCTCGACGTGACGCGTCACTCTCAACCCGACACGTCAGCCAGGTTACCTCCACGTAGGACGTTAACCTTAGACTTGACCGGCTGAATCTGGTGGGGGGACGTATCTGGTGTGTAGCTAAGAAGGTCAGGGACAAAATTTTAGTTAAATTTCGTTGGAGACAAATCTGTCTAAACGTGAATTCCTTGGTGACCTATTTGGAGTATTACTCAAAAAAAAAAACTTGGTCTTTTTATAAAACTGACCGGTTCGGTTCGGTTTTCGATTGACTCAATGAAACCGAACCAAACTGAACGGAGGGTAAGCCTACTGTGATGAAGGTTTTACTATTTTGCCCCTTAACCTAGAAACAAAACCCTGGCCCTAACCTTAAGCGAGTCACGCTGCACCTCCCTCCCTCATTTTTTTTTGTTCTGAATTCCCATCCTCTTCCTCGATGTATGCTCTGAGAGAGTGAGCACTGAGCAGTCCATCCTCCATTCAACCATTCCTCCTCCTCCATCCTTCTCACGCAGGAGCAGTGGTGCCTTCGGCGTCGTGAGTCCCAACCGCAGCGCTCTTCTCCGTCGCAGCCGTAGCAGAGAGCGCCAGCTATCGTGGTAAACCGAGCCGCCCTCTCCTCGCCGAGCAATAGCAGAAGTTCAAGACCTCTCCTGCAACTCAACAATGTCTTCTTCGGAGGTCAGTATATTCACCAATTTTTGGAGTAAAATTTGTTGCTGTCACTGGTACTAATTTGTTGTTGCTGGTCCTAATTTTTTGTTGAGTAAAATTTATTGTTGTTGCTGGTCCTAATTTTTTATTTGATAATAATTCCTCATTTTTGGTTTGTTGTTGTTGTTGTTGTTTGAGAACACATTTTCGGTTAGAGCACTGATATAGTGATAGCTGTATCTGAATCTTTGTTAATTTGATGTTGCTGCTCCTAATCTGTTGTTGATGGTCCTAATTTTTAGTTTTCAGTAAAATTTGTTGTTATTGCTGGTCCTAATTTGTTGTTGGGATTTCTCATCTACTATACCTTCTTCGCCGGTGACTCTCTCTTCTCTTTGTGTGTGTGCTCTAATTTCTAAGCTGCAAGGTTTGTATGCAAATAGCAGAATATGGCAGAAGAGGAATCAAAACCATTGAACTTCATACCAGAGGTTATACTCAAGAAGCGAAAAAGCAACGAAGCATGGGCTCTTAGGAAAAAGGCTCAATTAGAGCGCTCCAACTTCCAATCTAACAAGAACAAGGACGCTACCATTAAAAAGCCCGAGGATTTTGTTATTCAATATCGCAACATGGTAACTCCTATCTCTCTCTGTCTCTGCCAGAACATGATTCAGTCTATTTCTGAGTTGCGTGATTGTTGCTATAATCATTTGTAGGAGCTGGACCTTATTAGAATGAAGCGCAGAGTAAAGAGGAAACTTCCACAGCTGAACTCAGACTCCAAGCCCTTAATTGTCATTCGGATTCACGGGTCTGTACCTCTCTCATTGTCTCTCCTTTTTGGTTATGTGAATACAAGTAAGGAAGTGTTTGTATCATCCCTTTTGTTATTTTAGGAAAAATGATATGCATCCGAAAACAAGAAAAAATTTGTACAGCTTGGGGTTGAGAAGAGTATTCAATGCTGTCTTTTTGAAGCCATCAGATGGAGTGTTAGCCAAGTTGCAGAGGGTGGAACCATTTGTTACCTATGGGTAAGACCAACATTTTTCTAATTTGTTTTATAACTAGTTAAATATAAATATTTGTTATGGGGTGATTATGTTTCTAGCTGTCATTGGCAGGGTAGCTTTATGGAGCTTCCATAAAATTTGAAGTTGATTTGGTTTTTAGCTGTGGGGTTGTATAGAATTAGGAGTGTGTTTTGTGTTGGTACCGAACTATTAAATTTGGAATTATCACTTCAAGTTAACTGCAGTTGGTTGTATTATATCTTCCATCCTGGGGCTGAAACATTTACTATTGTATAATTGTATATTATGTAGTTTATTATGTCTTGATATGAATAGAATTTTTCGCTTCAATTGTAGGCATAGCAAGGTCAAATGAGTTACTTGATAACTTATATACGATATTTTGTGTTCCATATCTATTTGGTAGTTGCTTTTTTATGTTGAAGATATTTTGTACTGAAGATTTTAACTATTATTATACTACATAAGTTTTAGTTAATTATAAGTTGTTTTAATTTAACTTCAGACTTGAGAGCACGTAACTATGCTACATTGCTTGGGAGTGAACCTAAGATGCTCATGGGAGTCAGGACTACGTTAATGTAAATAAAACTAAAGAAAGTTTATTAGATGAATATGATTGAAATTTCCGTATGGATGTTTATGTATTGATGTTAGATTGTTAGTTGGGCTTATCTGTGTTGAAGAATATATCTTCAAATTATGGCTTAGTGTTTACTTATTACGTATAGTATCGTAAGTAATGGTTTAGCGGATGATGTTAAAATTATTCTTGATTTCCTGAAAATCTGTTTCTTTTATAGATACCCAAATCTTAAGAGCATAAAGGAGCTAATCTACAAGAAGGGGCACATGAAAATAGAGAAGCGGAAAGTTCCATTGACAGATAATAACATTGTTGAGCAGGTAATATATGGTGTTCCTGGTTTAACTGTGATTTCCCCCTTCATTGTATCTGCGATTCATATTCTTTTATTTGTAGGAATTGGGGAAGTATGGTATTGTATGCATAGAAGACATGGTGCATCAGATATATAATGTTGGTCCACACTTTAAGGAAGTTATCCAACTTATGTGGCCCTTCGAACTCAACAAACCAGTCGGAGGATTGACAGGATCAAAAACCCTTTTCAAGGATGGTGGAGACTCTGGGAATCGGGAGGATGTCATCAACGAATTAGTCTCTAAAATGAATTAACCTTGATCATATATATTGTATCAAAATTTTGATCATGTTTGTGATGCCCCTAGGATCTTGGCTTCAAGTATCTCATTTTCTAGTTACTATTGATATTGATGTTCCCAGACAAATTAAGATATGTTACTCTTTCTTTTCTTTTGCCCTGGATTTTGATTACCAATTTTTTCGACTTAAATGGTGTTTCAATCTTAGAGAAGTAATATATTACTGATGATATTTCAATGTATTAGAACAAATAGATAATATCAAATGTAGATTTCATAATTAATGGTAAGTGCTGTTAGATTAATGCTGCTTGTCTCATATCTCTTCTTCGGTCCTTATCTTATCAAATCCGGTTATCTTTAATTAAAAGAATTAAAAGTAATAAAAAAAAAGATTTAGAAGACGAAATTTGAACTATGCTGGCTAATGAAACAAATATAAATAAATATTCAAATAACATACATTAGTTAATGTATTTTAATTTTGGATTTTTTAAATAAAATAAAATTTTAATTTCAGAAAAACATTACTTTATCTTTATTTTTAAAGATCTATTTTTTTTTCATTGGTAAAAGTTCGATCCCAGACCCTAGGCAAGCTGAGAGACTGAAACATAGTATCATATTTGTTGGTTCAGAGATTGGCATAGTTGTCAGAATCGAACCGGCGATCGAATCGGTTAGATTATTGGGTCACTAGTTCAACCGGTGGGTTACTGGTTGAACCGGTTAATCCGGTCCTATGTAAATAAAAAACAAAATATAGTAAAAAATTTAGAATTAAAAATTTAAAATATATATTTTTACTAATATTTTAAAAATATCTAGCTATTCTAAACAATATGGAACAGAAACAATAAGTATTTTGTTAATTTTACTCTATCATAAATATTTTTATTTTGTTTTTATATTAAAATATTATTTACTGAAAGATATTAATATGTATTTTAATTTGCATATATGTTAGTATGGATGTAACTATTGGTACTAAAATTTATGTCTCTGTCTTCAAAATTTCATTATTTCAGTACCTCCAAAAAGTAGGGACACATGGGACTAAAATTTTTAGAGATGGAGACGAAAACTTTAATAACAGTTTATACTTAAAATACAATCATTTCAATTAATTCATTCTAATTTTACTCTTTGTGTAAATTAAATTAGAATTTCATTCTTATTTCAATTTCTGTCTCCCATTTTGTACCAAATAAAATATTGAGATTTATTTCAATCTCTATCTCTTAGTTTCTGTCTCTCAATCTCAGTCTTTCCGTCTCTATCTCTCTACTAAACGCTATCCAGGTGAACTTCATTCAACCCACCAAATTCGCACAGAAAAATTGGTTATAAACTTTTAAAGTGGAATCATACAATAATAGACATATAAAACTACCATATTCATACAATAAAAGCCTAAGAGATTCATCAAATAACTATATAATAATAAACTAAACGTTTAAAATCTAACATAATCATACAAAAATATCCTTAGTTATATTTTTAATATAAAATTTATTAGTCTCTTTAGATATTATGTATCTATACATATATAATATAATATTATTAGTTTAAAGGATCATATCTATTCATCTCTTTTGTTGAAATATTTAAAGATCATGTTTAACTGTTGAAATTTTCCTACAAAAAATCAATGCATTCGTATTACGCTTTAAATTAAAAAATTTTAAATAAACGTACTCTAGTCACTTTAAAGTTTTTTAAATAAACGTATTCATATTATTTTAAATAATTTTAAAACTAATACAAATATATTTATTTAAAATTTTTAAATTAAATAAACAATACTCATTATTTTGAATAAACGTTATCGTATTATTTTTATTTAAGGAACCTTAGGTACCAAATATAGCCATTAAGTATTTCAACAAAAGAGTTGAATGGATGCAATCCTTTAAAGTTTAAACTAATAATATTACACTATATATGTATAGATACAAAACTATACCTGAGCAATGCATGGGTTAGAAATATCTATCTATCAAATCACTTTATTAGATGTAAATTTTACAAAGATTATTTTTCCATATTCTTAAAAATATTTGTAACACATTGATACAAAAATAAAAAATGTTAAAGGTCATCCGACTTTATTATTTTTTATCATCATTTTAGCCATCAATTCAATTTATTTAATCTAGTAATTTAATAGATCAATTCTATCATTTTTCTTAAAAATATTTGTAATACATTGACACAAAAATAAAAAATATTAAAAGATTATTAGAATTTATTATTTTTTATCATCAGCTATCAACTCAATTTGTTTAATCTAATAATTCAATAGATCAATTTTATCATTTTCAGCAAAATACACAGTAAATATGGAAGTTAGCATTACTAACAACCTCAACAGCATCTACGATAAACATTGATCCATATTTGTTTCTATAAAGACTAAAAATTTACAAACTTTGAATTGTTTGTACATTTTAGTATGTTGTTGAGTGATATAGTATATAATTTTTATATCAATTTTTAATGAGATTAAAAATTATAAATCAATTAATGAACTTAGTATATAATTTAAAAAATAATAATTAATTTATTGTGTGTATTTTTTATGTAAAAAATTCTTTTCATTGTTTATTTATTTATTATAATATTAAATTGAAAAAAAAATAAGATACAAAAATACCTCTCTCTAAAATTTGTTACTTGATAAATTCAATTTCTTGCTCTTTTAAGGTTTGAACCGGAAATTAATAAAGGTGTAAATGTTCTTTTTTATGTTTGGATGTTAACAATGCTTAAAAATGTATTTGTAAAGAAAAAACATAAATGAAAGAGAAAAAGATAATTCACCTAAAATAAAGACAAAACAATTTTTTATTTTATTTAAAAAAAAAACAACACAGCCTCACCATAATTTAGATAATTACAAATGTTGATATAGTAGAATTATCTAACATTATGAGCAAAAATATAAATGTCAAAAATTCTCATTGATAAATTAAAAAATGTTTGTCAACGAATTATAATTTAAATAGCATAATCTCTTCATTTTTACCTAAAAATTTTGAGTTCGAGTCTCACTCCTAATTTTAAAAAAAAATCTTTGTTAAAGAATTATTAAAGAACTACATCATAATAAAAAGAACTCAAAATTAATAAGTAATGTCTCCATGAATTTTGTCTCACTCCATGAATTATGAATTTTGAAATGCCATTTTAACATGGTAAAAATGGTGGTTTTAAATGTCGTTTTAACCAATAAAAATGTCATTATCAGGGTAAAAATGGCGGTTTAAAATGCCATTTTAATCCGATAAAAACGGCAGTTTTAAACGCTATTTTAACGAACCAAAAATGTCACTCTACCAAGGTAAAAATGGTGGTTCATAAACGCCGTTTTAACCAACAAAAAACGTCGTTTTATTCTGGAAATAACGGCGGTTTGAACCGCCATTTTAACCAACAAAAAAATGTTATTTTATCTGGAAATAACGCCTGTTTGAACCGCCGTTTTAACCCAACTCAAAAACCGCCGTTTTAACCAGGTAATTGTGGCAATTTTTCGAAAACCGCCGTAATAACCCAATGGCACTTCAAATTATGGCGGTTTTTCTTGAGTGCCATTCAAGGTAATAATGGCGATTCAAATTGCCGTAATAACTCTAAAAAACTGCCGTAATTACCAAGTTTTTTTTGTAGTGGTTCTCTTCCAAATACTTGCTTATAGCTCAAGAAAGTGCATGAAACCTAATGAAAACAAATGAAAATGGCTTGTGAAAGTAGCCTAAGATACCTTGGCATCAAACACTCACCAAGTGGACCCAGAAGTGGATTTTAGCACTAAAAAGTCTGTTTTACCCTTCTTATGTAATCCTTAGTCATTAATTTATTAGTATTTAAGGGATATTTTACATAATCTTTAGAGACCTTTAAGCCATATTTTCGTGTATCATTGTGTTTTCTATCAGTATGAGTTTCTAAACTTCCTAGGTTGATGGAAGGAGCCCTGCTGAGTTTTCTGGATTAATAAAAGTTTACTGTTTCTCTTCAGTCTGTGTTTAATTCAATTCGAAGATGTATCTTCGTTCTTCAACTTGATGAAATGGATGACCCGTGACAATCATCTTCGTTCTTCATACTAAGACCGCGTGCCTGATAACCACCCGTGTTCTTCTTGGGTTCGTGTGACTACGTGACTGGAAAGCATCAAACCGCCAGCTTGATTATACATCTCTTTAACGGCTAATCCACGACTTCATTGGGGACTTCTCGAGACACCAGTTCAGCCGAGGTATGGGGAGATTAGGGTCTCTGTGGTAGAGGCTAGAACCCAAAGGCGCAACATTCTCTGATCCAGAAGATTTGACCTTGTCTGTGGCGTTTTGAGTAGATCATTAAGTAGAATGGACTGCAGGAAATTCATCCTCAATCAGAATGGATCCGCACTAATCCTGGGGTTCAGATCTGGAGGAGATTGGCGACCGCGACTGCATGGCGTTAATCACATACAGCCTGCCATAGATGAAATCATTCACAATTGAAGAAGACAGTAAGACTAGAGTTAATCCAGAAGGACAAAGCATCTCCAAGCCTTAACCATCTTCTTATCACTGGTTACATTCGAATTCACAAAGTAATTTATACACTTTTATGCATTCAAATCCAATAACTCTTCTATCCGCCTAATTAAGATCTGCAAGATAACCATAGCTTGCTTCAAACCACAATCCTCATGGAATCGACCCTAACTAAGATCTCCAACGCTAGTGCACAGGGTAGGGAATCTGAATTTTCTAACCACTCAAGACCAGTGGGTCCCACAGCATCTATACCTACCCCACTTCTTCCTTCTTTTTTTCACATTTACCCATACACACTTCCCTATAAACCCTAGCCCAATCACATCCACATCACTTCCCCAAATGCATCATAACTCCCACCAACCCCCACCCACTTCAAAATCAAATTTTCCTCCTATTTCCCCACCCATGACCGAACCCAAACCCTTCCCCACTCCTATAAACACCTCTCATTTTAACCCATCACACACAGACAATTCATACACTCATAAGCCCCATCGGCCGAGCCCTATCTCTCCCTCTATCTCCTTCTATTTCCTTCTTCTTCTACTCCATTCTTCTCTTTGTCTCGTAGCCGAGCAAAGCTTTTAAATTTTGTGTGGGAAAAACGTTGCTTTTTTGCTTTCCATTACCCCTTATGGCACCCAAGGTTGGAGAATCCTCTAGAAAGAGGAAAGAAAAAGCAGTAGCCACCACCTCTGAATCTTGGGAGATGAAGAGATTCATCACCAAAGCCCACCAAGACCACTTCTATGAAGTAGTGTCAGAGAATAAGGTGAAGTTCTAACCAATCCCATCCAAGAGGTTGGGATCTTAATGGTGTAAGAGTTCTATGGTAATGCATGGGTCACGAAAAACCATGACATTAGTGTGAACCCAAATCCCAAGAATTAGAGTACCATGGTCCAAGGTAGAAACTCAGATTTTTTCCCGGAAAGTGTGAGGTTGGCGTTCAACTTGTCTTTGATGCAAGGAGACCCACATCCTTACACTAGGAGAGTCAACTTTGATCAGAGACTGGATCAAGTGCTCTCAAACATCTGCGTGGAAGGAGCACAATGGAAGAGGGATACCCAAGGCAAGCCCGTTCAACTAAGAAGGCTTGACTTCAAGCCCGTGGCTAGAGGATGGTTGGAATTCATCCAACGCTCTATCATCCTCACTAGCAATTGGTCAAAAGTGACCCTTGAAAGAGCCATCATGATCCATTGCATCATGATTGGAAGTGAGGTGGAAGTACATGAGGTGATCCCTCAAGAACTGTACAAGATAGCTGAGAAGCCTTCCACCAAAGCAAGGTTGGTATTCCCACACCTCATCTGTCATCTATGTAATTCAGTTGGAATTATTATAGAAGGAGATATTTCCATTGAAGAGAACAAGCCCATTACTAAGAAGAGGATGGAGCAAACTAGAGAGCATGCACATGAGCTTGTGCAGCCGCCTCAGCATGAGATCCCTGAGATGCCTCAATGGATGTATTTTCCTCCTCAAAGTTATTGATCAATGGCATACTTCTATGGGAAAATTAAGCTCTAACATGAATCAGCTGAGGATGGAGCATCAAAAGCATTCCACCATCCTCAATGAAATTAGAGAAGAGATTTAAGGGCTATGAGGAAAGAACAACAAAGATAAAGGAGTGACATTGAAGAGATCAACCACTACATTGGATCCTCAAGAAGGAGTACTAGCCGACACCATTAAAGGTGGATTCGTTCTCTTAATCTCCTTTTCTTATGTAATTTTTTCTGTTTTCTATTATGTTGTATTGTCTGTTCTCTTGTTCTTATTGCATGATCATTTCTATCTATGTCTTAAACCTATAAAATGTTTATGTCTCTCAACTTGCTTAAAAGAAAATTTTATTTGAAAAGAATTGAGAGGTACATGAATTTCAAGTTTAAAATAAGAATAGTTCAATTATTTTGATGTGGTGGCATTGCTTTTGTTTTCTGAATGTATGAATAAACAATCCATATTTGAAGTTGAAATTAAGAATGTTAGCTCTTGAAAGAATGATAAAAAAGAAAAAGTATTATTGGTAATTTGAAAAATCCAAAAATTGATTCCTGAAGCAAGAAAAAGCAGCAAAATGAAAAAGAAAAAGCATGTTGCAAAAAGAAAAAAAAATTATATATGCATGCGAAAAAATAAAAAAATAAAAAATAGAAAAATCCAATAGTTCTTTAAACCAAAAGGCAAGAGCAAAAAGCCAGTAACCCTTTAAACCAAAAGGCAAGGGTAAAAGGATCAAAGGCTTTGAGTATCAATGGTGAAGAGGGCCTATAAGGAATAAAATCTTAGCCTAAGCGGATCAACCAAGCTGTCCCTAAAATGCTTGTGGTGTGAATGTGTCAAGTGAAAAGCTTGAAACTAAGCAGTTAAAGTCGTGGTCCAAAACAAAAAGAGTATGCTTAAGAACTTTGGACACCTTTATCTGGGGATTCTAGCAAAGATGAATCACAATCCGAAAGGGTTCTCCCAGTTAAAGTGTCTATAGTATTTATGTATCCGGTGGTAATACTGGAAAACAAAGTGCTTAGGGTCATGGCCAAGACTCTAAAAGCTGTGTTCAAGAATAAAAAAGAACTAAACTAGGAGAGTCAATAATATCATCTGGATTCTAAGTTCCTAAAGAGACCAACATTTCTGAGTTTCAATGGATAGTGACATGCCAAAACTATTCAGAAGCAAAAGGCTACTAAGTCCTGCTCATCTAATTGAAACTGAGCTTCACTGGAAACTTTGAAATTTATTGTATCTTACTTTTCTTTTTATCCTACTGTATTTTTAGATGCTTCGGGACAAGCAATAGTTTAAGTTTGATGTTGTGATCAGCGGATATTTTATACGCTTTTTGGCATCGTTTTTATATAGGTTTTAGCATGTTTTGTTTAATTTTTATTAAGTTTTCATAGGTTTTAGTGTTAAATTCACATTTTTGGATTCTACTTTAAGTTTGTGTGTTTTAATGCAATTTTAGGTATTTTTTGGCTAAAATTGAGGAGTTGGAGCAAAAGTCTGATTCAGAGACATAGAAAGCACTACAAATGCTGTCCAGATCTGACCTCCTTGCACTCGAAAGAGCTTTTCTATACCTACAGAAGTCCAAATGAAAAGCTCTTAATGGATATAAAAAGCTGACTTCCAGGGCTTTCCAGAAATGTATAATAGTCTATACTTTACTTCAGAATTGAAGGCCCAAAACTGGTGTGCAACGCCAGCCTCCTGCCCCAGTCCAAGCGTCCAGCGCCCAAAGGAGAAGACCAGCGTCCAACGCCAGCCTCCTGTCCCTTTCCAGGCGTCCAGTGCCCAAAGAGAAGAGACCAGCGTCCAAACTCCCAAAGAGGACCCCCTAGCCAGCATTCAACGCCCTAGAGATCTCAAAGCACATGGATCTCATCAAAGCTCAGCACAAACAGTTACCAAGTGTGCCTCAGAAATGGATTTTAGCACTAAAAAGATTGTTTTACCCTTGTTATGTAATCCTTTGTCATTAATTTAGTATTTAAGGGATATTTTACATAATCTTTAGATACCTTTAAGCCGTATTTTCGTGTATCATTGTGTTTTCTATCAGTATGAGTTTCTAAACCTCCTAGGTTGAGGGGAGGAACCTTGTTGAGTTTTATGGATTAATAAAAGTGTTACTGTTTCTCTTCAATCTGTGTTTGATTCAATTCTAATATGTATCTTCGTTCTTCAACTTGATAAATGGGATGACCGGTGATAATCATCTTCGTTCTTCATACTAAGACCGCATGCCTGACAACCACCCGTGTTCTTCTTGGATTCGTGTGAATACGTGACTGGAAAGCATCGAACCGCCAGCTTGATTATACATCTCTTAGATGGATAATCCACGACTTCATTGGGGACTTCTCGAGACATCAGTTCAGCCGAGGTATGGGGAGATTAGGGTCTCTGTGGTAAAGGCTAGAACCCAAAGGCGCAGCATTCTCTGATCCGGAAGATTCGACTTGTTTGTGACATTTTGAGTAGGATTATTAAGGAGAATGGACTGCAGGAGCTTCACCCTCAATCAGAATGGATCCGCACTAAACTTGGGGTTCAGATTTGGAGGAGATTGGCGACCGTGACCATACAGCGTTAATCACATATAGCCTGCCACAGAAGAAATCATTCACAATTGAAGAAGACAGTAAGACCAGAGTTAATCTAGAAGGACAAAGCATCTCCAAGCCTTAACCATCTTCTTATCACTGGTTACATTCGAATTCACAAAGTATTTTATACACTTTTATGCATTCAAATCCAATAACTCTTCTATCCGCCTGACTAAGATCTGCAAGATAACCATAGCATGCTTCAAACCACAATCCTCGTAGGATCAACCCTGACTCGCTCAGGTATTACTTGGATGACTCAGTTGGTGCACGAATCGCCACGCTTTGTACAACTGAACCAGCAAGTGCACTGGGTTGTCCAAGTAATACCTGAGTGAGTTAGGGTCAATCCCACGAGGATTGTGGTTTGAAGCAAGCTATGATTATCTTTCAGGTCTTAGTCAGGTAGATAAAAGAGTTGTTGGATTGAGTTTTAATTGCATTAAAAGGAATAAAGAAAAGTGTATAATTAGAATTCGGAAGTCGTGTACACTATGATAAGAAGGTGGTTAAGACTTAGGGATGCTTTGTCCTTTTGAATTAACTCTGGTATTACTGTCTTCTTCAATTGTGAATGATTTCTTCTATGACAGGCTGTATGTGATTGACGCTGGTTTGAGCAACCGCCAATACTCTTCCAGATCTGAACCCTAGTGTTAGTGCGGATCCATTCTAATTGAGGGTGAAGCTCCTGCAGTTCATTCTCCTTTGCGATCCTACTCAAAATGCCACAGACAAGGTCGGATCTTCTGAATCAGAGAATGTTTCACCTTTGATTCTAGCCTCTACCACAGAGACCTTAATCTCCCCTGAAATCGGCTGAACTGGTGTCTCGAGAATTTCCCAACAAAGTCGTGGATTAGCCATCTAAGAGATGTATAATCAAGATGGTGCTTCATCATCGTCCAATGAAAGACGCACTCTGAACCCATGTAGAATGTGATAACCTTATGCCAGTTCAACGCATTCATATTGATGAAGAACGAAGATATATCTTAGAATAGAGAATCGAACACAGATTAAAGAGAAACAGTAATACTTTTATTAATCCATAAAACTCAGCAGGGCTCTTCCCCTCAACCTAGGAGGTTTAGAAACTCATACTGATAGAAAATACAATGCTAAACAAAAATATGGCGTAAAAGTGGCCGAAGATCCTTAACAAAGAGTGATATTCTACTTTAAATACTAAACTAATGACTAGTAAGGGTAAAACAGTTTTCTTAGTGCTAAAATCTACTTCTGGGGCCCACTTGGTGGGTGTTTGGACTGAGCTTTGATGAGATCCACGTGCTATGAGGCCTCTAGGGCATTGAATGCTGGTTAGGGGGTCCTCTTTGGGCGTTTGGACGCTGGTCTCTTCTCTTTGGACATTGAACGCCTGGAAGGGGACAGGAGGCTGGCGTTGGACGCCAGTTTTAGGCCTTCTAATCTAAAGTAAAGTATGGAATATTATACATTGATGGAAAGCTATGGAAGTCAGCTTTCCATAGCTGTTGAGAACGCTCTATTTGGACTTCTTTAACTCCAGAAAAGCTCTTTCGAGTGCAAGGAGATCAGATCCGGACAGTATTTGAAGTACTTTCTCTGTCTCTGAATCAGACTTTTACTCCAACTCCTCAATTTCAACCAGAAAATAAATGAAATTGCATAAAAACACATAAAATCAAAGTAGAATATGAATTTAACACCAAAATCTATGAAAATATAATAAAAACTAAACAAAACATGTTAAAAATTATGTGAAAATGATGCCAAAAAACGTATAAAATATCTGCTCATCACCAGTGCACTTTTTAGTACAGTTATACGAAGTGTGAAAATTCGTGTACCAACTTCTTCCTGAAATCTCTCACCCATTCAAGAAAACAAAAAGAGAAAGTTGGACAATTAATTGAAAAATAAAGAAACCAAATTTATAACATTGGCTATAATCAAGTAACTGCTATTTTTGGTAAGAGTAGTTATTTGCATGAATATTAGAATTGAACAATATAGTCAAGAGATGATTATTTTAAAAATGTATATCACCCACTTTCATTGATTCACCTACCCTCATTAACTTATCTACTCTCTTTTACTAAAGCTTATTTATACTTTCTTAATTTGTGAAGGGGAAAAAGATCTAAATCAAGTAATATTTGTACAAAAAGATAAAATAAATGTGATAATTTATATACCTCTTCCAAATTCTTAAATTACATGTCTCTAAATAAAAATAGTATTCAATTATTTTTTCTAATACTTAGAACTTGTCACGATTTTAACTTAATATCCCAAACACAAAAGAGAAATTTTTTATTTAAAGAGCCACATTATTTAAAATATTTTAATTTAGCTTCATTACTCATATAATAGTATTATTCTAAAGAACACTTAATATTAGGACCTAAACACATTTTTTATAAGAGAAATAAGTTGAGAATAAAATGTAATCAATATCCCATTTTCTAAGAAGAAAAACCCACATATTAAATAGGTTAAACCTATAAGTAAAAAATATCATCTCAAAGAAATCCAAACAAACTTGATTATTCTCAAACTTCATTTTTGTCTAATCAACACCATGTAATTCATAGTCCTGAAACACGAGAAATAAATTGCAATAAAATTATCGCACAATAATATAATGATAGACAACTAACAGGAGCAAACAATAAACTAATTAAGATCATTTATAACTAAATTGCTTCATGAAATTGTACTTCATAGCTTTCAGGGTTTAGCTTTTAGTTAACTAATTTTATTGTTTTCTTTATTCATCCAAATTTAAAATAATTGGATACATTCTCTAAACCAAAGAAAATATTTAAAAGACATAATTGAGTATAATAATCACATTTAATAACCCACGACAATTATACAAGTAGGATATATATGAAGAGATTAATAAATTTTATTTAAAAATATAATTAGAGATATTTTTGTATGATTATGATAGATTTTAATATTGTTAGTTTGAGTTAAATTTCAAAGTAATGTTTGAAACTTACCCTCAAGATTTAAATTGATTTTTGAAATTAATAATTACTCAAATTCGTCTCTAAAATTGTTATATAAAACTTACAATAATTTCTAAAATAATTTTTATCCATCTTTATCATTGGAGAAGACTAAAACAACGTTGTTTTATATTTATTAAAAGAAAAAATAAACAAAAGTACACTCAAATTTTCACACAAAGTATAGATGTACTTCTCAATTTTTTAATGAGTCATTTACACACATAAATATAAAATTCCATTGTCAATTCTACCCTTTTGTGGCCTGAGTAAATTTTCCGGCGGTGGTGGAGACCAGGTGTCACAGTATTGTATGATGTGGCTAATTTGAGGTGACATAGTGAAAAATAGGAATATTCATTATGAAATTTGTTGAAATAAACATAAGAAAAGAGAATAATGAAATCATTGTTCATCCTCTTCCTTCTCTAATTTCTGAACCATATGAACCCTAACACAATGGTTTTTCTAATTGCTTATGCCGTGGTGGATTCAGAGATAACTGGAAATGGTTTTTGGAGCATTTACACAATAATTTGGGCAACTACAAGATTCATGGTTGGAACTTCATTAGTGACCAACAAAAGGTATGCAGTTAGTTGTTGTTAACATGGTTGGAACTTCAATTGTATTAACGACTGACATATTAATTGAACAAAGTCTGATTCCGGCTATGCTACAAGTTATGCCTGAAGTTCATTATGGCTTCTGTGCTATGTATATTTGGAATAATTTCACAAAAGAGATAGAAAGACAAACAACTCAAAGGGGCAGTGTGGGAGTGTTGTCGAGCCGTGGAAGAATGATCTAAAGCAGTGGAAGAAAATCAGCTACTGAAACCATGGCTGCAACTCAAAATTAGTTGCTTTGGACAAAGAAGGTTTTTGGTTTTGGTATTCTCGTTTGGACCTGCAGATTTCTTATTAGAGTTTAAAAAATTGTTGTTATCATTTCCTGTGTGGCTGTGTTAGAGTTCATATGGTTCGAAAAAATTAGAGAAGGAAGAGGATGAACCGTAATTTCATTATTCCCTTTTCTTATATTTATTTCAACAAATTTTATAATAAATATTTCTATTTTTCACCGTGTCAGTTTGAATTGGCCACATTATACAATACCGTGTCACCTGACCTCCACCACTGCCGAAAAATTTACTCAAGTCATAGAAGAGTAGAATTGACAACAGAATTTTATATTCATGTGTGAAAATAAATCGTTAAAAAATTGAAGAATACATCTATCCACCGTGTGAAAATAGACTGTACTTTTGACTATTTTTACGTAAAAAAAAAAAAACCCGAGCCTCCTTTTCCCAGGTCCGAGCCGTTTTCCCTTCCCCTTTCCCTTCCCTTCCCCTGCCCCTCGATCTTCACAGCGCTCGCGAATTTGGAGTCGACATTAATGGAATCCAGGGGCAGCTCCGGCGATGAGTCAACCGCTATCCTCTCCTTGCTAAAGCGGAGCCCCTTCTCCTTGGCGGTGAAGTCCGCATTCACAATGTTGACAATTGAATTTGATATTGTGCCAGCTCTAAGTCTCTAACACCACCTCAGGACTCAGGAGCAACCATGGGAGCATTCACTGCAGTTGCTAACAGCTCCCCCCTCAGTGGTCCAACAACAGCCTCTGCTATCTCGATTGCTACACCCTCCTGTGCCTCTTTTGTGCTGGCTCCCAGATGAGGCGTCACCATTAGGTTCTCGTGTTTCACTAGCTTGCTATCTTTGGTGGGGGATCCTCCGCGAAGACGTCGAGTGCGGCCTGGGCAACTGTTCTGGGCTTCTGGCATCAAGGGCTTTGACCAAGGCATCTTCATCGATTACACCACCTCTAGCAACATTGATGATGCGGACTCCTTTCATCTTTGCAAAAGTGGCGTCGTTGAAGATCTTCTTAGTAGTTGCGGTAAGCGACATGTGCAGAGAGATGAAGTCTGCGGCGGCGATGGCCATATCAAATGACACCAATTCCACCCCAACAGCACGGGCCCTATTTGCCGGGGCATAAGGATCATATGCAATCACATTCATTCCCAACCCTTTCGCTCGCCTCGCCACCTCAAACCCAACTTTTCCAAACCCCATCACTGCTAACGTCTTCCCAACCATCAATACTCCCACATACTCGTTTCTTTGCCATTTCCCTGCACATGCACCACATAAACATACCTATGCATATTTGCATGATTATGAACAACAATAGAAGGTAAAGCAACAGAATGGATAGAAGGATACCGGCTTTGATGGAGGCGTCGGCCTGGGCAACGTTCCTCGCCATGGCAGCAAGGAGAGCAATGCCATGCTCAGTAGCCACAATGATGTTGGCGGTGGGGGCGTTGACTACAAGGCAGCCGTACTCGGTTGCAGCTTGAAGATCGACATTGTCAATGCCGACACCTGCTCTGCCGACAACCTTTAGCCTTCCTTGGGAAAGCTCCGAAGACCTGCCTTGTCACCTTGGGAAAGGGAAGTGTGTTTTTTTTTTCTTTTTTAATAAATATAAAACGATGTTGTTTTAGTCTTCTCCAACGAAAATGATGGACGAAAATTATTTTAGGAACTATTATGAATTTTGGAGAGCAATTTTAAGAATGAATTTGAGTAATTATTAATTTCAAAAATTATTTTAAGGCTCAAATATAAGTTTAAGGACTACTTTAAAATTTAATTTTATTGGTTTATTATCATCTGGTTATTTGAATGACTCTGTTAGGTTATTATGCCTATTATTGTATGATTATATTAGACTTTGAATGCTTATAAGCAAATTTTCTGTTAGTTTATTATCATATGGTTATTTGGATGACTCTATTAGGTTATTATGCCTATTATTGTATATTATATTAGACTTTGAATGCTTATAACCAATTTTTCTGTGTGAATGTGGTGGATTGCATAAAGTTTGCCTAAAGCTAATACGAACACTATAACTAATTTCATGCAATTAGCCTAAAGTTTGGGTGAAATTCATTAAATTTGTTGAAATTTACCTAAGACTTTGGCAAATTTCAACTAAAAAAAAAAATCCAAAAATACAAAAAGAATCCTTTGATTTTTGAATATTAGCAATCTGTTCCGAGTTTCAGGTGTAACATTTCATTTATTCGCCGAAAAAGCAAGTATTTCTTAACGAGGTTATTTGGAGGTGAGGGATCAAAGTTGAAGCGATGTTACCATAGTAGAACTGGATATAATAAATTCGTAAGAGTACAAAATGATCGGTCAAAAACTATTTAAATAACCAAAATTTTTGTATAAAATTGAAAACAAGAAAACGAAATTAGAAATTTAAAAGATCTCAACAAATGTCCTTAATTTTGTCAAGTTCAATCCAACTAGATCCAGGTACTTTCTTTACACCTTTTTGCTCCATTAGTTGTCTCAAAGTCATTACACCATCCCAATTTCTTAACTCTGCAAACATGTTAGACAACAATAAATAGGTTGATGGATACTTGTATTCTTTCAACATGGCATGCTCTGCTGCAAGTTTTCCAGTTTCTAAATCCCCATGAATTTGACATGCACTAAGGAGTGTTTGCCAAACTAGCACACCTGGTTCAAATGGCATTCTTTGGATCAACTCTTTAGCTTCTTTAGTGAGTCCAGCTCTTCCTAAGATATTCACCATACAAGCATAATGGTCTTCTCCAGGGAGGATTCCATGGTCTTTGGTCATTGAGAACAAGTACTTCCACCCTTCATCAACAAACCCACCTTGACAACAAGCATAGAGAACACAAATGAAGGTGATATAGTTTGGCTCTATATTCTGTGTCTTCTTCATTTCTTCAAAAACTTGAAGTGCTTCTCTAGCTTGGCCATTCTGTGCACATGCCATTATCATTGTTGTCCATGAGATCACAGAACGAGAATTCATCGACTGGAAAGTATCCCATGAACTATCCATGCATCCGCTTTTTGCATACATATCAAGAAGTGCATTATCCACGCAGACATCAATGTCGATTCCAAGTTTAATCCTCAAGCCATGGATTTGTTTCCCTCCCTTCAGTGAAGCCAAACTTGCACAAGCATTGAGGGCAGTTGCCAAGGTGAATTCATTTGGCATTACACCCACTCTCATCATCTGTGTAATAACTGAAAGTGCCTTTCTTGGTTCGCCACACTGTAAACATCCGATCGCAATCTGGGACCAAGAGCAAACATCTTTCTTCGGCATCTCATCCAGAAGTCTAAAACCTTCCACCAACTTTTCACATTTTATATACATATCAGCTAAAGAGTTCCCAACACAAATGTCATCACCATAACCACTTTTCACAAGTAGGCCATGAACTTGCACTCCCATTTCAAGATGAGCTAGAGAAGCCAATCCGGCAAGGATGCAAGAAAATGTGAAGTTATCAGGCTTTATATTGTTATGGTTCATACGACACCAAAATCTAGGAATCTCCTCCCAAGAATATTGCAAGTAACCTGTCATCAATGTATTCCATGACACGATATCCTTGTCTGTCCTTGCATCAAAAGCTTGCAATGCTTCTGCCAATTTACCATGCCTCACCAAGGCTGCCAAAAAGGCATTCAACAAGAAGACATTAGACTCAAGTCCTGACCGAACGATCAACGAGTGAATCTGGTAAGCACAGGTTATATTCTCGGTTAACGAGCATGCCTGCAGGGTGCTAACAAACGTGAACTCATTTGGCTTTGTGAGTCCCTCATGGTGCATACGGCTGAACAAAGAAAGAGCTTCCGAAGCATAGCTGTCTCGGACTAAACCTGCGATAACAGCAGACCAGGAAACCACATTCCTGTGAGGCATTTCGTCAAACACTCTGCGTCCAGAAGGAAGGTCTCCAATTTTAACATACATGTTAAGCAAATGGTTTTGAAGAAAAAGTGTTATAGGAAGACATCCTTTGATGAACCTGGCGTGAATTGCTCTTCCACCGTGCAAGTTCCAATCTTTCGCATATCCACGCAACAGATTTGAGTAGGTATTCTCCCCTGTGTCCATGGTGTGGCAGTTTCTCATTACAAAACATGCCCAAAACTGAAGTGGCAAAGAACATGTTTGTGTTTTTTTAACAGCTAGTGCAAATGCAAATGGGCATCAGGAGGAGCAGTCTCACAAGCCCGCAGAAGAAACAGTGGAAAGAGTTGATTTAGAGAGTGCTGTTACAGAGGATGGTGAACCTGCTGAGCCAAAGAATGATTCAGAGACTAAGGGTGTTCATGGTGTGGTTTGGTTCTGTTTTTTAAGAAAAAAAGTCATCCAATCCAACTTTATATGAATTCTTCAATTGGTTTGGTTCAGTTTCTCGGTTTTTCAATTAATTCGAAAAAGTAACTTGTCCTACTTATATCCGGTATCCTAATAACTTGTCCTATGATATTTTCAACAAAAAAATATGCAACAAAAATAACACGTTTAATTTCACACAGTCATAACATAAAATCATTCAACACAATAACTAACAAAAGTCTTGATACCAGAAGTTCGACGACAAAAGAAATTACAATACAACAATTAAAGTCATGAAAGGTTCAACAATCAACACAACAAAAGATAAAAACTAGTTTCTCTTAATTTTTCCAACAAAAGGCAGCCAGCCACCTTTTGATCTTCTCCAGCAAAAGAGCAAAACATCTTTAAGCAAATAAACATCTTTAAGAAAAATTAGCACCAATTATTTAGAATTTATAATCAAATAATCAAAACTAACCAACAGATTAGTAGTGACCACTGACCACTGAATTTGCAAACAGAATCACAGAACAAAAGCAGAAATTTGAAAAATAGAACAAAAAACAGAATTTGAAACTTACAAAGAGCAAAAAAAATTTAAGTGATAAATATTTAGTTTGTTCGGTTCTCAATTTGTTAAGTTATTGATTTTTTTTTTCAGTTGTTCGATTTTGTTCGGTTTTAAAACATCGCTAGACTTTGTATAAGTCAGACAAAAAACTCATCCAAGTAGCTTTCATTAATAGAGCAAAGAAGGCTCAAAACATAATAGCACTTGGATGATATTGATACCCCAATAATTCTAGAAGCTTTTTCTTAATATAACAGAACTGGATTCGAACAAAACAACATAAGCGCAACAGAGACTCAAAGAAAACAATTGACTACATTTTGTCCTTATTGGCACATAAAATAACAAGATGGGAAATCACAATAACAATAAATTAGGACCAGTAACACCAACAAATTTTACTCAAAACAAAAAATTAGGACCATCAACAACATATTAGGAGCAGCAACACAAATCAACAAAAATTCAGATACAACTATCACTCTTTCAGTGCTCTAACCCAAAATCTGTTCTCAAACAACAAATTATACTAAAAAAATTTCAACAACAAAAAACAAAAAATTAGGAATTATTATCAAATAAAAAATTAGGACCAGCAACAACAAATTAGGGCCAGTGACAACAACAAATTTTACTCTAAAAATTGGTGAATATACTGACCTCCGAATAAAACATTGTTGAGTTGCAGGAGAGGGCTTGAACTTCTGCTATTGCCCAGCGAGGAGAGGACTGCTCGGTGACGGCCTACTGCGACGACGCGAACTGCTGCGACATCCCAAAAAGATGCGGTTGCTTGGTGACAGCGAGGGCTTCTTGGCGACAGAGAGGGCTGCTCGGTTTACCGCGACGGCTGGCGCTCTCTGCTACGGCTGCGCGGAGAAGAGCGCTGCGGTTGGGACTTGCGACGGCACGATGAGAGCGAAGACGAAGGCTCCCCTGCTCCTGCGTGAGAAGGATGGAGGAGAAGGAATGGTCGAATAGAGGATGGACTGCTCAGTGTTCACTCTCTCAGAGCATACGTCGAGGAGGAGGATGGGAATTCAGAACAAAAAAAATGACGGAGGGAGGCGCTGCGTGACTTGCTTAAGGTTAGGGCCAGAGTTTTGTTTCTACTTTCTGGGTTAAAAGGCAAAATAGCACAAGTCCTGTCGCTATATGGTAATCTTCGATTCGATTTGGTTCGATTAGATTTTATTTTTATCGAATAAATCGAAAACCGAACCAAATCGGCCATCAAAAAAGAAAAAACAATTTTGCAGTTTTTAATTTTGGTTGTTGTAAATTTTGGTTATTTTTTCAATAATTTTTTGTCTTTGTTCTTCTGTATGCCAAAATTTAGATTTACATATAACACTTTTATTTATTTTTTATCTCAAAAAAATACAATGAAACGACTTATGATTGACATATTAAAGGAATTATAAAGTATTATAAAAAATTTTCATTTTCATGGAATTATGAGAAAAATAGTTATGACTTTTTAATAATTTGTAAGTGATGTCGGTTAGTAAAAAATGTTTATTTATGCGAATTAAGTCTAGTCAAAGAAGATCGAGAGAAGAAGATAAAGTATATATTTTTTTTTTACCATTATATAGTTTATATAGATAAGAAAGAATGAAGTGATTTTTAAAGAAAAAAATATGTTTGGTGTTTTATTTTTTAAAAAAATAAGTTATTTTATCATTTGTGCGATTTAGAAAGGATGAGGATAAGGAAAAAGAAAAAAAAGTTAATTTTAGTTTATATAGTTTAGTATTATTCTTTGTTTCCTGAACAAGTTCTCATTTGTTCTTCTTCACTCTCACTGTGATTCTCTATTTCTCTGACCCAAGACCTATCACGAAGACGAAGAAGATTGCACTGTCGTCCGCAACCATTAGAATAGTCATAGAGCATTGTTTGTGTGTCAAGTTCTGGAGTTTGGTGAAAATCTTGTAGACAACGACACAGTGTTGTTTGTGCGTTTGATGTGAGAGATAAACTTTTTTTGTTGTAAAAAAATTGATAACACTATGTAAATCCTTAGTTTTCCCATTATATGATTGAGTCATGGTTAAGAATTGAGTTAAACCCCAAAGTGGTCCCTGAGATTCACGGTTTACACCAATTTAGTCCCTGACTTACCAATTGCACCATTTATGTCCCCGACTTTCTTAAAATTGCACCAAGGTCGTCCCTAGCCACATCTCCGGGCAAATTAACTGCCGCCGGCAGTGACCTGGCACTGAGAAGCCACGTTGGAGTGTCAATGTTGGCACTAAAACTGTTGATGGATGGAACGGCGTCGTTTCATGTAAGTTTAAAAACAAAACCCAAATAACCCAAGTTCCATGATCACTTCATCTTCCTCTTCGTCTTCTGAAAACCAAAACAATGCACCATGAAAACCTGAGTTCTAGCCACTGTATAGGGTTTGAAGGTTGAAAACGTTTGGCTCCGTAGAGTTCGCTGCCACTATGAGAGTGTTGTACGGTCATTGTTGGTGAAGGAAGGAGAAGCAGTTAATCACGAGCACAGGAAGGTACGTCTGAACAGTAAAAAAATAATGCTTTTCAACAAAAAAAATAGCATCAATGTCTGTATTTGGTGAAAATTTGATTTTTGTTAATGAAAGTTGAAAGTTTTTTATTATCTGTTAGGGTTTTTGTGGGTAGTGGAGAAATTTTCTCCATGCTCTGTTTTGAATGCAATCTTAGTTGGGTTGATTGATGGGTGTTTCTGGTGTTTTATAAGTGGTTGAATGCCAATGTTTGTTTTTGCATGTGTGAATCTGATTGTTTGGTTCCTCAATTTAGTTTTTTGCATAATGCAGATGGAGACTTTGATGGATATCATGTTCCATCATGGGGGAGCATTTAAAAAAATGATGATGGAATACTAGTGTACTCACCAGATAACAGAACTTGCTTAGGAGATTTAGATGAGGACACGTTGGATGTGTTCTTTGTAAGAAACTATTACAAAGAACTTGGATATGACAACATACATCAATGTTGGTGGCTGCCTCCTGGGAGGAGCTTAGATGGTGGACTGAGGGCTGTTACATCTGATGGTGAATTAAGAGAGATGTGTTTTGCTGTACAGAATAATGATGGAGTTGTTGATGTGTACTTTGAGCATGGGGTGTCTACAGCAGAGCTGATTGCAGGGAATGAGGTTGTAGTATGGCTTGATGATACTTGTGAGGGAGACTTGGTGAGCAAGAAGAACACAAGTGAGGGCCCCAAAGCTAATGGTAACACCTCGAACCCAACTATAGAACCGAATTCTATCCCAAATGCAAACCCAAGCCCCATATGTTCATACCTGTGCTGCCCTTGCAAGGGTAAACAAGAGGCCGGAAGACTTTTGTCACTAACTGTGTACTATGGAGGCATACAACAAGACTTATGTCCATCACATTAACCCTCTTCCTGGCCAATCATTGTGGGAGAAATTCTTGTACACACAACCACAGGCCCCTAACATTAGGAGGAGGCTTGGAGCTTTGACAAAAAAAAGGAGAAAAGATGTTGATGAGGGCAACAGTGGTAATAAGAAAGCTAAACCTAGTGGAAGTTTGAAAAGGCATTTGAAGCCATTCACATGTAGGTATTGTGGTGGTAAAAGGGCATACTAAGAGAGGGTGCTCAAAGAAGAGACTGGATGAAGTAGCTACTGCTGTTGCAGCTGCAAAGGCTGCTACAGATAAAGCCAAAACAATGCTGCTCCTTCTGATTCTAAGGCTGGCCCTCAACCTCAAACTACTGCTGCACAAGCTGATGAACCTCCTGCTGTGGAGATTGACATATCACAACCAAACTACGAAGGATCACAGGTAACATACTTCTCCACGTTACAACATAACAAAAGTATAATTTTGTTGTTATCTTGACTCATGTGTTGAACTGTTTATCTACTGTAGGACATAGCAGGACCTGCTGCACCTCCACCATCAAGGCCACAGAAGTTGCCCACCAAAAGGAGGAGCTCACCACCACCTCAATCCATTGGTATGGATCCAATGTAAGGAGCCAGTGTGGCTACATCTTTCAAATTGCACAATTTTATGAAGTTCATTCCAACTCCCGGTTTCAATGCATCAAGGAAAAAGAACAATCCATGTCTTTGACATTAGGATGTTTAGGACAGTACTTTGTTATTTTGTTAAAGGCAGTTAGTAGATAGTTGCTTTGTTTAGGACAATTGTCATAACTTTTGTATTGCCGGCCTTGATAACTATGTTGTGGCACTTCTTCTGTTCCTTTAATGTTTTGCAACTCAAACAGGTTTATCTTTGCTACTTTTGTAATTATGCATTATACTATTATGATGTTAGATGTTCTGTAATTATTTCTCTTTATGATAACCACTCAATCAAAAATAGGGCATATATCTCAAGATAAAAAACCACCTCTTACTTTCATTCATCCATGAACACATTACATACAACATTGTCAGAACTTCAGAACTTCAAAGTCATAATCAATACAGCAACTACAGTGAAAAACACTACTATGCCTAAGAATTGTATCATAGATTTTTGGGTCCTCACTTCAGCTTCCAATTTTCCAATTCTCCAAGCTAAATTAAATCTGACTTGCTCATTGTCAACTGCAGTTGCATCCACTCTTCCTTCATGTTCCTATTCTTCTTCTACATCATCAGCCCAGAGAAAAAATCCACACCATATTTTGCCCCTAGTCTGAATATGAGATATCATAAGAAGGAAAGAACAAAAAACCAGTAATCAATTTTTCTTACCAAAAACTCACATTGTAATTTGGACAACCAAAGAAGGGCTTATCTGGGTTGGTAGTTGTTCCGGACCAACGAATCACCGGCCGGCAGCCGCACCCACACCGCTTTGGTACCCGTGACGGTCTGGTCCGACTCTGCGTTCTCGTCGTCGATCGTGTAGAGCTTCCTTGACCTTGGCTCGCACACCCAATCATGGTTTTCGTTTCAGTTCAACGAGTAACAACAACGGAGACAATGAAGAACGTTGCTGGGCAGAGAGAAGAAGATGAAGAGGGGTAACGATGCCATGGTAGAAATTGGGATTAAAACTAGGTATAGGGACCACATTGGGTCAAACAGTTTCAATTGCCACCTCAGCTTCCCGTTATCTATGCCAGTGTGGCTTCTCAGTGCCAGGTCACTGCTGGCGGCAATTAATTTTCCCGGAGATGTGGCTAGAGACGACCTTGGTGCAATTTTAAGAAAGTCGGGGACATAAATGGTGCAATTGGTAAGTCAGGGATTAAATTGGTGCAAACCGTGAATCTCAGGGACCACTTTGGGGTTTAACTCGTTAAGAATTTGTTAGTGAATTTAGTAGGTTTAGGGTTTCATCCCAGTGTTTGGTTTATGATTGGTTATATGGGTAAGAATGTCAAGATTTTGTTTTTGTGGTTTCAAAAACAATACCTATTTTTTAAGTGAATAAAGTAATTACCAGTTTAGTTGTTGTGTTAGTGATGAGTTAGTGTGATGCATGTTCTGTGTTAATTTTTGATAAGGTTTGAAGGCATTAATAGGTTTAGATGGCTTGCTACATTAACTTTTTTTTCTTAATATTATTCTTTACTATTATGCAGGGTCTTGCAATGACATTCATATTTTATTATGGTGAAAATTTTAAAAATAATGAGAAAGGAAACAGAACATACCAGCCAGATAATACATAAGTTTTAATAGGGTTTATGGGAATACTCTTGATGTGTTTTTTGTTAAAGGATACTATAAAGAACTGGGATATGCTGGGGGACATATGTTGGTGGAAAGTTTCTTGGCTCTCGCTTGAGGTTGGGATGAGAAAGTTGGAGACTGATAAAGATCTGCTAAAAATGCGCAAGACTTGTAGAAGGAATCACAATGTGATGAAATGAAATTTTAGAGTCACACGTGGTTGAGTGAGGATGATGAACTGATTCTGCCAACCAATGCCTCCTTCTTGAAGCAACCCACCACACAACCTGCAATACAAGCTATCGAAATTGCATCCAAGCCCAGAAAGAGTTACTCACAGCTATCTAAGACTAACCCTCTCCACTCCATTTGAAAAAATAATGCCAAAGCCACTCTCACTTCTTCTGGACTCAATCCTCATCCCAAAAAAAGCACTATATCCAGCCCAATACGAGGTCCTCCTATCCCATACAAAAGTCCATTAATAAGCCCAATTCTCAGCCCACAAAAAAGTTCAGTTCTCAGCACACATAAAATCCCAACTCCCAGCCCAAATTCCAACCAAGAAGTTTCTCCAATCTTGCAAAACCTTGTACTGATCCTTTGAAAGCTACTATTCAACCAAGAAGTGGACATCAACCTTCAAAGAAGTCACATGGTCAAAATAAGAACAAAGAACCTTTGTAATTCACAAGGTCTGGTTGAGCTATTAAGCAAACCCTAATACAGGATGATAGTGACTCTCATGACTCATATGAGAGTGCTAAAGATAGTATATACAAACTCACTAAGGTCTTGGGAGATATCAGTGACAATGACAATGATAGTGATGACTTCAATAGTAGAGGACCAAGGGGCTAAAAAGGTTATTGACACTGATGACTCTAGCAATGAAGATATTGAAGAGGATGAGTCATCTGATTCTGGTAAGTCATGATTAATGTAACTTATATTATTGATGTTATATTTCAAATGTAGATTGGAATACTGAACTTTATTGTACTTGTATTGGCAGACTCAGAAGAGGATACCAAAATTAAAGGTGAATCTGATTGTGACTCTTGGCACTTGGAAGATATCGATAAGGTGTTGGACTCTGATGAAGAGGAAGCTATTGTGTATCTACCGTACAATGAAAACGCAAAGTTTGGAAACCTCAAGCTTGACGTAAGCATGATTTTTAAGTTGAAGCACTATTTTATGAATGCAACTAAGGATTATACAATACAATAGAATAGAAATATATTGTTTACTAAGAATGAAACCCTAAACATGCAAACTAAAGAAACAAGCTGATGCCAAAGAAGAAGCAAGATTAATGCAACTGTAGCTTGCAGTTATTGAACCTAACATAGATGCACCAAATGAACTCCCGAATGATGTTGCTCATGTTGTCCTAGTTAACCCAGTTCTAGTGTCTGTTTTTCCACCACCATTACAACCGAATGCAGCAACACATATATTGCTGAACCAACTGGAAGGAATCCCAGCCACCCAAGAGACACAACCTTAACCAACTCCTAAAGCTGTAGCGGTTTGATTAATTAGTTTATTTTCAATTTCAGATGCCTGAATCTGTGGTTGTCTATTAATGGATTTGCTCCATGTGTAATGCAGGCTAAATTGAGAGGAAGACCACCCAAACTTCAAGTTTCCAAGGGAAAAGGAAAAAAAGGGGTTGTCTCTCCCCACCCTGTTGCAACAACTGCAATAATTCCAATTTTTACTGGAACAATCAAAGGATCTAGTGTTGCAACAACCAAGAAGCTTGCAAGTCTCATGACCTTTGTGCCGACTCCGGAGTTCAAACGTCCAAGAAAAAAAGATAATGCTATTTGAAGACCATCATCGGAACCTTTTTTTTTATATAAGGCTATAGATTAGGAAATATATCATGGTGATAAACACTATCTTGTTTACTGTTTTGTAAGGCGTTTATTTTGGATATAGCCCTTTACTTGGCATGCAGTGTCTCTGAAGAAGAAATTTTAGGAACTTTATTACCTTTTGTGGTGAAAAACACAATGTTAGGAACTTTATTACCTTTTGTCTCTGATTTTACCTTTATTATCTATATTAAGACTTTTTTGTATATAATAGTGTAAGTGATGCATAACTGTATTTCATTAACAAGTGTACTCATAATCCAAGTTGCCATTTATAAACTCTACTTTCAGTTTACAATAGTTTAACCATGATAACTGGAAACAAAAAATCCAGCAAAGTAAAGCCAACAACCTAAATCACACCACCATACCACATTCACTTTCTCCTACTTGTACATATATGACATGCAAAGTAAAGTCCCTACTAAGATGACTATTATCAAACCAGTGAACATGAAACACATTAACATTCTGAGTACTCTGACTTTTGTTTCTAAACTACCTATTCTCCATGCTAATTTAACCTTCCAATCTTCATAATCAACATCCAGTTCTACATCAGTTTCCGGGATTTCCTTTGGACCTTCTGCAACAACTACATGTTCATTTTCCTCAACCCATTTAAAAAAATTGCAATGGCTCCCCTTCCAAAAATATTGAATAAAAAAGTGAATCCCACATAAAGAGTGAAAGCCAAAATGATGCTATTATTTATACAAAATTAAATTTACCCGGTGTCTTGGACAAGTATGAAACAACCTATCTGGATTTTGCGATGTCCCGAATTTTTTAATCAAAGTTTTTAAACGGTAGAAACAGGTTTTCTCATCATTTTTCCTTCGTTTTCGCATAGATGAGCTCAAAACATAGTTGAATGCGACGGCAACCCACCACCGGGACCTCCACTTCCGCTCCCCATCATGGTGCGAAAATCGATTTTCTCCTCCCTCAATAGCTGCTAGATCTGTAATAACACTCAAGCAATGCATTCATGTTTATCGAAAGATGGAAATTAGGGTTTATTTAATTGAGGTTCAGGAGACTAAATTGATACATTTTGCTAAACATATCTCGTCAGCAACACACACGGCATGCCTGGTGTAATTCGTATTCCTACTTCACTTTTCAGCTAAGCAAATTGTTAACGGCAGCGTGAAAAGCTTAACGGAAGGATGAATGTGTTTAAAAAAAATCATTCAGGGAGAACGAATGATCTTTTAGGGACGATTTTGATTATTAACCCATAAATTAAATTTATCCTATACACTATCAATTGGTTAACATTTATTACTAATTATTAATGAACTAATTCTTTATTCATGACATCTTTCTTTTTATTAGGTCATATTTAGTTTTATATAATTCGTGATTCTACTGTTTGATAACAAATAAATTAACCATTTTTAAGTTTTATTTTAAATATTAGTTTACAATCTTAATTCTGTTTTCCTTTATATATTTTTTAGTTTATCTATAATCGAAGTTGATTTTTTTGTTTATTCTAAAATTTTGTTATTATATTTTTTAAAGTTTTTATATGCAATTATTTTTATGACAAGATTATGACACTAATATTTAGAAATAAAAATATAGCAAGAAAAGAAGAAAATGAGTTGAAATAAAAAATTCAGTATCAAGAATCAATATTATAAAATTGCAATTAAAGCTTGGTTTTTTTAAGAACAAAGATCTACAACCAAGAAAAATATTTAACCAAGTCCAAATAAGTTTTAACCATTTTTCACATCACGTGTTTCTTCTTATTCTCTTTCTTCTTCTCTTTCAAGTTCTTTCTCCTTCTTCTTTGCATTCTTCTATCTCCTCCTTCTTTTTTCTCCTCTTACATCATCATTATTATCATCGTTATCATTATCGTTATTGTCATCATCGGCGTCTTCTTCTTATATGTATAACAGTTCAAATCCAAAATGCACCAAAATTTTTTAATGATGATGACACACAAACAAACTCAGTTCAAAACCAAAAGTGATCAGGATTATAATTCATTAAGGCAATAAAAATAGATCAAGAATATTAAGGAAAATATTATTAGGAAAGAGAAGAAATATGAGACTGAATAAATGTGGGCTTAGCCTTAGAGTATTGAGAAAAACAAAATTTATAAGTTGAGAGAGTGCTTACAGAGATTCATGGTTGTTGATTGAGCCCTGGGGGCTGTAACAACCTAGTTTTTGGATACACGAGACCTTTTCTGATGACATGGGGTTTTTTGGAAGTTCAGTAAAGGAATTACCTTTTTTATATCATCAAGCACCTCAACCTACATCATCTTTATGTCATCATTAAGCAAAGACCTCTTCTGAGTTAAGTTTGACAATAAAGTCGTGAAGACCCTAGCTTTTGAGCCGTATCGGTTAGGAGTTTTACATTCTGATTTCCGTAGTTAGTCTCAGTTTGACGAATCGGACTCGACACATGATAGACAAAAAATAATAGTATATTATTATTATTATTATATTAAAATTAAAACTACTTGAATAATATTATAATATTAATTGATCTGATTTTATTAAAAATAGGAGATAAATTTAACCGGGCTCATAGTCTACTGGTGCAGGTTAACACTAGCAGTCTTTGATGACTTTAGCAATGCTAATAACTCATCATTTATCTTCTATTCTCAAAATTATCATGTTATTAGTGTCATCTATACTAGTAGCTTAGATATTAATCTCTAGATATGTTGTTAAGTATGTTCTAATACATCTAATTTTAATAATTATACACTTGAGATAATTTTCACTAACCAATCAATCATCATCAAGCAAGTTTTTTTTCCCACCTCCAAGCCAATCCAAGCTGGTTCATTTCCTCCTTGAATGGCTAAAAATAAGAGAGAAAGAAAAGAGAGAAACTTCATGACACCTTGATCTTCAAATCTTGATTTCTTCCAAATCAAAACACAAATCAAAATTTCAAACCGATTAAAGTGATCTTCTCTTCTTTCTCTTCAAAATCATGTGATTTTTCTTGGATCAAAATCAGGTGAGATGGCTGCTCTCCCTCCCTCTTTGCTTCAGTTTCAAAGAACCATGCATAAATATGTGTTTTCTTGATGTTCTTTCATAGATCTCTTGCTTAGCTTGACTTGTGGGCCAAGAAACTTCAATTTCTATCAAGTTTGAGATGATGAATCCCCTTCTAACATGTTGCTAAGGTTCAGCTAGTTGGAGTTCTTGAAGTTTAAAGTTGTTCTTGATTGAATTTAGGAAGAAAAAGTGAATTTAGAAGCTCACTAGGTGCAGCCGACATTTGGGGCAGAAAACTAAGGTAGGATTTGGTGAAGATAATCTTGATTAATTGTATTTGAGTTGTGTGATTGTTGTATAGTTTGGTTGTGCTCGAGATTGATTGTTTCTAAGAGTGATTTTTGTTGAAATTTAGGAAAAAATTTGATAATATTCAAGTAATGAATTATGTTTTTGAGGACTTCTGGAAATTCAAACGCTAGGTCTTAAATTGGGGATAAATTTGTGTTGAAAATCATGGGGTTTAGTGGCTGCTAATTTATTTTGAATTATAGTAAAAATCTGTTACAAAAAAGATTGAAAAACAGGTCAAAATCGAAGAAAAAATCTAAAGAATTTACATAGAACACGAAAAACACTTTGATTTTTACCAAGAATACTCAAGAACAATCCTTTGATCCATTTTGGGGTCAAAGTGTAAATATTATTATGTTTTCGGGTAACCAGTATAAGTACTAAAAGTTTAGGGGGTTAAAGTATAAAAATCAAAAGTTATGGGGTCAAAATATAATTTTTATAATATTTTGGGATCAAAATATATTTTTCAAAAATTATGAATAAAATATTATTAAAATTACTTAATAATAAAATATTAAATATTATTAGTTTATTAAATAATATTATTTTAATACATAATAATAAAATAATGGTAAAATGACAATTTTTTTTAAAAATTTTAGGAAGACAACTTTATATCCAGAATCTCATAATTACCTTCATAAAGTATCTAGGGAGTGGTAAGAACATGTTAGTAAGGCAAGAATGAAAGAAGGATAAAATGTTAAAGAAAAGATAAAGTTAAAGAAAATGAAATTAAAACTCTAAAGTAAAGATGGAAATCACTTAGGAAAACAAACTAGAAGTAACATAGTTAGTACTTGACATTGTGTTTAGGGTTAGGCAAAATATGAAACTTAAATTAGTTCAGCATAGAATTACTAAACGTATGCTTGGGACATGATGGCTATTCATACTAAAAATTGAAATAAGTCGCAAAGTAAAAAGTTAAACAAGATCAAAGAAAGAACAATTGTTGTGTGCTGATCTTGGGGATAGCCCACGAACTGAGACTCGCTGTTTTATTATGTGTTGATCTCGGGGATAGCCCATGAACTAAGGATTGCTGTTTTGTTGTATGTTAATCTCGAGGATGCCCACGAACTAAGAATCGTTGTTTCCCTTGTGCGTATATTATGGCATCAGGCTTTGCGCCGATTGTCGGTAGTCACAAAGGAGTGGTATTCTTAAACACCGACACGAAGGAGTGGAAAACCATGTCCAAGAATAGTTCTTAGGTAATGTTGGGCTGCAGGGTGTAAATCGACACGTGAGCTCATGGTCTGCATAGGACATACATGCATCATACTTGGTTACGCATGATGCGGGTGCATCATTGCCTATTTTTGGTAGTTATTTCATTAGTTTTTAGTTTAATTTCCATACAAATTTTGTTAATAAATGAGTAAAATCATGAAAAATCTCTACATTAGGAAAGATCTCAAGCATAGGTGAATTTTAGCTAATATACAAGGGAAATATGATAAAATAGATACCACTAAGTGAAGATTTATTTTTGAGTATTATTAGCACACTTAGTATATAAAGATCATCTTGTATATTACTTTGATACACTTATTTGCTTGATGATAGGTATAATAGAAGCAGAGGAAAGCAAGAAGGAGAACCAACGTTGGTGTGCAATTATCAAAGACCCAACGTTGAAGGAAATATTGATGATGATTCAACGTTGGTATGAAGAAAGATGGAACCTTGGTGGCAAAGTTGGTGAAAGTTGGACCTCAAACGTACCAAGAAAAAGGTCCATAGTTGGAGCTACAGTTAGAATTGTAGTTGGAGTTGTAGTTGGAGTTGTACTTGGAGGTCCAACTATGCCTCAAACTACTGGTGCAACATTGGAGCCAAAGTTGGTGGCCCATTGTTGCACTCCAACGTACGCGACAAAATGCATGCAGAAATTGGCATCCACACGTACGCATCGCCCATGCGTACGCGTGGATAGGCGAACGTTGGACTCCAACGTTGAGTCCAACTTTGCTCTTGACAGCCTAAATGGGTCTTCTTCAAACAAGAATAACATGAGCTACAGAGCTCCAAATGAGGTGATTTTAAAGGCATTGGAAAGTAGACATTTAGGCTTTCCAAGAATATATGGCACTACATGGTGGACACTAAGATTTAAGGAGAAAACTACCTTGAAAAGTGCAAAGATGAACATTTCAACCTGTAGTAACGCCAGATGACCTCTGTATCTTCGATCGACTATAACTCGAGCTGTAGAGCTCCACATGATGAGCTTTTAATGGAGTTGGAAAGTAGACATTCAGGGCTTTCTAGCAATATATATAGTATGGGGTGGAAAATAAGTTTGCGCTTCAGAATCGGACGTTGTTATCAATGCTGATGCACCAACATTTGGGGTCAAACGTTGTGTCCAACTTTGGGTCTAACTTTGGGTCCAACTTTGGGTTAAACATTGAAGTGAGCCTGGGAACATTTTTCTGAACGTTTGTGACACTGAACACGGCCCAATAAAAGCCAAGACACTACTGAAGCATGCATCCACCTCTCAAGCAAGCAAAGCCCATCAACATCACTCAATCCATGGCACAAGAAGCATCTAGATTAGAAATTTTTCATTGAAGTGTAATTTTCATTTTAGTTTGTAAGCCAATAAATAGGCATTAGTTTTCATGTGAAAAAGGGAAGTTATGAAGAACTGAAGGAAGGGGGAGAGAGTGAGGGCCAATTCGAATTTTTGTAAATTGGCACACTCCAAGGGAAGTGGGTATTCGGACCCCTCCCCTCAACCACTTTTCTTCTTTTTCTATTCTTTTCTTCATTAGCAGTAGTGAATCTTAGTTTGTAATTCTCTTTTATAAATTCTAAATTTTCATTTTCTGCTTTGAATTCTCCACCTTCATCTTTATTTTTTTATGCACTTTAGTTTCATGGAAATTGATTTCTGTTTGAGAGCAATGACCATGTAAACCCCTCCTCATTGGGTTAGGGAGCTCTGCTGTGATTCAATGGATCAATACTAGTTTTTATTTTTCTTCTTCTATCTTTTCTCTTGATCTTACTAGAAAGCTTTCGGTCTTCCTTCAAGCATTCAATTGTCTTGACAAAGAAATTGAATGTATTTGGGTTCTATGATTTGCTTGAGAGAGAAATCATAAAATCATGCTTGAAATGCTTTCTCACATTGGATTAGGTTGGGGGTTGGATGGATATCGTGACATGTAATCCTACCAATACTTTGATCTATGAATATGTGTGGTATAATCAATGACCATACTTTATCTCTTCCCATGAGCAATTAAATCAAGACATTGGGCAATTGTTCAAGCTTAGAGAGATTGGTGAGCCAAGACATTGGACTCCAATCACCTGAGATTGCCAAGAAGATTAATGAATGCATTGATTGAGGAAGACATGAAAATGAACTTGATTTGGAGAATGCAACATCTCCTAAGCCCAATGAACTCCCCATTTCTGATCTACCCATTCTCTTTATTTTCTGCTGTTTACTTTCATGCTTAATCACCCCATTCCCCTTTAATTTTCTGCACTTTAATTTCCGCTCTTTACATTCTGCAAATTTAATTTCAGTTATTTACATTCTTTGCAATTTACTTTTCCCGCATTTTATTCTTTTGCAATCCCAAATCAAATCTACTTAGTTCAACTAGAACACCCCTCCAATTAAAGTTGATCAACCAATCAATCTCTGTGGGATTCGACCTCACTCTATTGTGAGTTTTTACTTGACGACAATCTGGTACACTTGCCGGTAGAAAATTTGTTGAGAGACAAGTTTTCGTGCATCAACGCATTCTCTCTATTATGATTGTTGTATGAATGTATGCTTTTTCTATTTGTATTTTATTCTCTATGTTTACTGTGTGCTATTGTGTTGTATTTCTCTGTTTGTATTCTATTTCTCAATTTTCTCTATTTATCTATTCTCTATGTTTTCTTCTATTTACTGCAAAATATATTACTGATTGATAAGCACAACAAAAGTGATTAACATGACTAATTAGTCTAACTCTACTAAGAACTCTCCAGTTCTTACCCCTTCTTTCTCTCCCCCTTCAGATGGAAGCAGGAGTACCTTTTTGTAATCTACTGATGATCGTTCCGCAAAGAGAATTCCGCTCTAGGTAGTCTTTTGAGTTTAGGGCAAAATTTGTTCTCTGTTTCTATATATATATCATAAGACCAGTCAACATCTACACCCCGTCTATTTAACAAACTTTAACTTAGATTCTCCGTACGAGGTTCTTGATAGATAGTTTTGTAGTTTAGAGTGATTAGGTAAGTATAGAGTCTAGGCTAGCTTGGGTGCCAGCTTAAGGACTTTTTGAATAGGTCAGAGCCTGGGATGTTGTGTGTGTATATATATATATACTCTAATAAAGGCTGGATAACTGAATGTTGTTAACTGCTTGAGATGTATATAAATTTTGGCTTGAATTAAGTGGTTTTTTTCATATAAACTCACATTTATTCACTTGAATAGCATACTTTTGTGATTTCTCTCTAAATTGCAACTAATTGTGAAAATATACTTTTTCGCGCTTTAATTGATCCATTTAATTTCACTTTTATTCCACTCGATACTGTGATATGTTTTGTTGAGTGATTTCAGGTCCAATAGGCAAGGATGACTTTGGAGAGGTGGAAGAAAAGCATGCAAAGTGAAAGATTTCATGAAGAAACAAAGAAGAAGAAGACACTGCTGTGTGCGTACGCACAAGTACTAACGCGTGACTCACTTAAAAAATCACGTGGCTCGTGATTTTGGGGGCCTTTTTGGCCCAAATATGAAGTGTTGAAGCCCATTCAAAGGGGGACAACATTCCAAGACATACATACATCATTTTTAGTTTAGTTTTAGCATGTTTTAGGTTAGAATTCTAGAGAGAGAGAGAGAGAGGCTTTCTTTTCTCTCTAGAATTTAGGGTTTTAGGTCTAGTTCTCTTCTTAGTTTAGAAATTAATTCTTGCTTTAATTTAGTTTCATTTACAATTTCTTGTTTTAGCATCATTGTTCTTGTAGTTTTACTTGTTACTCTCTTTATTTTGTTACTTTTATGTTTATGAACGCTTGTTAATTTTGATTCCTTTTAATGTAATTTGATGTTTTATATTTCTTTGATGTTTGTTTGAGTTATTGTTATTATTTTCTTGCAATTGGTAGTTTAGGTTTTATTATTCATACAATTTACCATGTTTTTCTTTTTATGCATGCCAAGTGTTTGATAAAATGCTTCTTTTGGTTTTTGAGTAGTTTTTCACACTCTTGACTTGGGAATAAGGATTTAAGTGACCTTGAGTCATTGATGTCCAATCTTGATTGTGACTAAGATTGTTAGTTGGTTTGGTTTCTATTAACGCTAGTCTTTCACTAAGTTAATTAGTGAGTTGGCTAGGATTTCTAGATTGAGATCAATTATGCCTATTTGACTTATCCTCGATGTAGGGTTAATGAAATGGGATTAATTATTCACAATTACCATATTTATGGTCAATGACTAGGATAGGAAACCTTGATTCTCATCCGTAGCCAAGACTCTTTTACCATTTGAATTCCTTTTTTATTGCTTTTATTGTCTTTTGTTTAATTCCTTGCATGCTTCTTTACTTTCTTTTCATTTAGTTTTCTTATTAATTGTCAACCAAAACCCCCCAATTCCCTCTTAACCCATAATTGAGCACTCGATTGCAATTCCTAAGGAGAACGACCCAAGATTCAAAAATCTCGATTTTATTGGTTTGCATTATGACAAATAAATTAAACTTTGATTGTGAGAATTAATTGTCGGTCTAGACTATACTTGCAACAAAGAGATTCTTTTATTGAGAAATTCTAAACTGATATTAAACCCTCTCATCAATAGCCTAATTTTAGAATTCAAAATTCAAACTATCCTAATCTTATCTTTTGAAGAGAAAGATAAGATAATCGCTTATCTTCCGGAGAGAAAAATAAGATAACCACTTACTGACTCTTATTCAAATTCAAAAATGAATAATTCAAATCAAATTTAAACGATAAAACTCCTTATGTTTCTAGAAAGAATTAATAACTAATCTTCGAGAGTATTTAATATTCCGGATGTGATTAAGACTTCTAATTATGTGGATAATTAGTCTTGAGTCTTAATTGTTGAACCAAAGTGTTACAATTGCCTTTAAACCAAGCTTGTATTAATGGAATTAGGCATGGAAAGCCCAATTTTCCACCTTCAGGACAGATCCATGCCGAGCGAGGAGTTGGCATACATGAGGGACGCCGGCGGATGTGAAGAACCAAGAGGGGCCACCAGGCGTGAAGAACGGCCGCCAAGCATGGGTTGTGGGCCGCCAGGCACAGGGAATGGCCGCTTGGAGTGCTTCCTTGCATGCTGGCATGCCTCATGTGTGCTGATGTGCTTCGCTCCCTGAGGCACGCTTTTGTTTCTTTAGGTCACGTTTTCTTTTTGCCACTTTTGAGTTTTTTCTTTGTATTCTTGATTGATTTTAAATTAAAAACTTTTAAAATTATAAAAATACCAACACAACTCCATATATTCGATTAATTATTAATTTCTATGAGAAAACATAAGGAATTTAATTAAAACTTAAGAAAAATAATTGAAAAAGTACCCCTAAAAATTGCTTTAGATGATGAGTCATCACAACACCAAACTTAAAACTTTGCTTATTCTCAAGCAAAAAGAAAGATAAATAGAGTTTAGCTTAATGAAAAAGATTTGAAAAGCTTTTAAGATCGAAAAACAAAAGTAGGGTCTAGGATAATCCTTGTGGTTACATTCGACTTTTCTTATCCTTTATGAATCTTGCATATTTAAGATTTGGGAATTTTCAAAAACAAAGATTTGAATTATATTATGAGGATTCTTTTGAATTTGAATGGCTTTAAGGCAGTTTACTTCTTATTTGGATCGGGAAAAGATCTTTTTCGGGCTTTTGACTCTTAGTACTTTGTCACAAGGCAACTCTTAACGGACTTTCAATCGATAATTTTAGGTCAGTTGGCCCAAGTTACTAGGTGATAAAGTGCCTCTCGGATCTAATTATCCAAGGCTTTCCTTGACACCATCACACCACAAGCACATAATTAGAGTTTTCATCCAGACATCAATGCCCAGATCCTCTTTAGACTTCTTAATATTTTGTTTTAAGGCAACTCTTTAAGTATGCTTTCAATCGATAATCTCGGTCCAGTTGGCCCAAGTTATCAGGTGATGAAGCACCCCTCAGATTTACTAGCCCAAGTCTATCCTTAAGACAGAAACATCATAAGTACATAACTGGGCCCAAATCATTAGTGCTCAGAGCCTTGGAACTTTTGATTTCTTTTGATTTTTCTCTTTTTTTTTTCAACTGCTTCAAGGAATTAATGGTCAGATTCTCATAATATTTCTTTAAATTGCTATTCTTGAAGATTCTTTTTTTCATTTCCTTAAGATTCAAGCATTTCAGATTTCTTCAAATGTAACCACATATATTTAAGCACCTCCATTGTTTGTTTTTAAATTTATTTAATTCAATCTTTTCATCAAGATATCCTCCATAAAAATACTTACTGGAGGAACAAGCATTCAAATTTCAAGCTTTAAGATAAGAAAAGATAGAATATGCTATGTATGCATGGGGGAAATGTAAATAAAAGAGAACAATAAGAAAACTAAAACAGAAAAGGAGAAAGAAAATAACTAACCACTAGTAGAGAGGTTTTATCTTATTCTAATCTTACTCAAGTCTATTTAGTTATCATTATTACTCCTTGTGCTGGTTCCTCCATGGTGTTACCAATAACAAACTTAAGGGTTTACACCAAACTTAAACATTTATGTTAAATTAAAGATTGGCAGAATAATGGATGTAAATCATGGCCAAAAGCGTACGTGCATGAAAAGAAAAAGGATAAGATAAAAACTCTAATCTGACATGATTTTAAACATGGGACAATTTTTTTAATGTAAAACAAAGGAAAGTAAATATGCATGCAAAAGAGGAGGAAGAAGAAGAAGAAGAAGAAGAAGAAGAAGAAGAAGAAGAAGAAGAAGAAGAAGAAGAAGAAGAAGAAGAAGAAGAAGAAGAAGAAGAAGAAGAAGAAGAAGAAGAAGAAGAAGAAGAAGAAGAAGAAGAAGAAGAAGAAGAAGAAGAAGAAGAAGAAGAAGAAGAAGAAGAAGAAGAAGAAGAAGAAGAAGAAGAAGAAGAAGAAGAAGAAGAAGATGATGATGATGATGATGATGATGATGATGATGATGATGATGATGATGATGATGATGATGACTATGGACTCTTAAATAAAAGAAACAAAGACGAAAAGGGAAATACTGACCATGGTTGGGTTGCCTCTTGATGACAAGTCATCTTAGCCTAGTTTCACAAGTCTATTTCATTAGTTTTCACTTGGTTTTCATGCATTTTTAGGCAATAAGTAAGTGTTTGAGTGAGAATTTCATCCTTATCTTGATTCAATCAAAAAATGGTAATTTTATGCATTTTCATTAAATTTCTTGCAAGATTTAGTTGATAATATGAATGATGCAAGATTTGTTGATTATGCCAAGGCTTTGATGTATTTATTTAGTTGATAGGTGAAAAGGTGAAGGAGAAGGAGCAATAAAAGCACTAAAAGAGAATCACAACCCCAGGTGGCAAAAGAGTGGAAACAGACTCAAGGAGGAGCAAAGAGGATTTGCAACTCTGACCTCTTTAAACTCCAACAAGAATAACTCAAGCTACAAAACTCCAAATGATATGATTCCAGTGGCATTGAAAAGTAGGAATCTAGAGCTTTCCAAGTATATATGGAACTGCATGGTGAATATTAAATCTGAGGGAGAAAACTTACCCCGAAAGTGCAAAGATGAACATAGTATCAACCTGCAGTAAAGCCAGCTGACCTTTTCACCTTCCAAGGAAAATAACTTGAGCTGTAGAGCTTGGAATGATGCGCTCTTAAATGCATTGGAAAGTAGACATCCAGAGCTTTCCAACGATATATACTAGTATGGGATGAACATCCATTTGAGCCTCAGAAGCTGGCGCAAACGTTGGCCTCCAAACAGCTAGCGTTCATTAAAGTAAACGTGGCGTTCACTAAATTGAACATTTTCGGCCTCCAAAACAACGCGACCATGCCTTCTTCAAAGGGCCATAACTTGAGCTACAGGTGTCTAATTGATGCGCTTTTAGTTGCGTTGGAAAGCCGACATTCAGAGATTTCCAACGATATATAGCAGTCTATATTTGGCATGAAATTGAAGCATAAGTGATAGGCATCTTTAAGGCCCAAAAACCACACTCAATAACTCACTAAAGACAACGCCAAGGCTCGAAAGGAGGCACACACCAAGGAAGGGTAGCGCTCAAAAGTCCTAATGTAGTGTTCACTTTTGTGAACTTTCTCGTGACTTTTGGCCAAGGAAGCAATGCTCAGCTAGGTAGCGTTCAAAGGATGGAACGGAGCGCTCAACAAAGCCAAGGCGCACAAATGGTGTAGCACACATCAAGGAGGCAGCATTTGGAAAAGTGAACGTGACGTTCATTAGAGTTAACATTTTCGAAGAGAGAAAGCCGAGGCAAGAATAGCACACACCAGCCACGTTCAAAGAGTGAAAGTAGCGTTCACTTATTGAATGCTATAGGCAAGAAGCAATGCACACGTGACAAGGCACGTAATGCTAAGTGAACGTAGCGTTCACAAAACTCAACGGAGCACTCCACTAGAGCACACCCCTGATCCATTTTCAATCAAGTGCCATCCGGATTTATTGTTCCTTCAAGGCCAAAGCCACAAGCCCATTCCAAATGCTTAGTGACTAAAATAGAAAGCGTATAAATAGGAGTAGATTTGATTTGAAGAGGGACTTTTAGCTCATTTTAGTTTTTCACTTTTAATTTTTATTTGTTTTGAATTTGGGAATTGGGATTAGATCTAGTTTACTTTTTGTTTTTATTTTCTTTCTTCTGAAACTTCTACTTTCTGTTTTGGGTTTTTGAATTCAAATAAAAGAACTCCATTGAATTTCTTGATCTGAGGATCATCTTTGCTTTCCTTTTGTTTAGTTCTGAGAATTGGAGAATTGGATCAAGATCTTCTCTGCTGTTTTCATTTTCATTTTTTCTGGAATTTCTTTTCTGTTTGGTCAAGGGAGTGATTGAGATCTAGATCTATTTTTTGATCTCATTGCTCTTCTTCGATCTTCAGTTTCTCTTTTAGAATTTCATAATTAAGCTAAGTTTTCTTGCTGTTTGTTTCTTCAAGCAATTTTCCATTTCTGTTTGGCTACTGAGCTGAATCTCTTCATCTCATAGCTATCTGATTTACTTTAACTTACATTTCCTTGTTGAATTCTGAATCCTAGCACCCAAATCCTTTTATTCTTCAAGCAATTTACATTTCTCAGCAATTTAGATTCAGCACTTTACATTTTTTGTCCTTTAAGTTTCTGCAATTTACTTTTCTTGCAATTTAAGTTTTAGCTCTCTAAGAACAAACGCTTCTTTATCATCACTAGCTTGACGTTGGGCTTCTTAGGTTGGGGTTTGGATTATTTCACATCACTCCTCAATGCTGTGTGTCTTAGCCAGCCCTTTGTGGCTTTCCTTCCTCATATTGTTGACTGTAATTGCTATTACTACAAATACCTCTTCGAATGTCCTCTTTAGTAATGAACTACTTACTGATGAATCAATTATCATTCTTTAGGTTTGAGAGACCACATCATAAAAGAAGTAGATTATCAGCTAATAGGATAGGGCATGATGTGGGCATCTTTCGAATAGTTTTTTATACCTCTCCCATGCTTTATAAAATGATTTGCTCTCCTTTTAAGAAAAAGAAGTGAGGTCTTTTCTTAATCAAATTACACTTTTATTACCAGCCATCATTCTTTCTTCATCTTTTCCTTGCATGTGAAATAAAACAATATCAAACTACCTTGCGGTATAAAGAAGAATAAAGAGAAAAAAAGAAGTAATTTAAACAAGATAAGAAATTAAAAGAACATTAAAAGAAAAAAGATGCAAAGAAAAAGAACATGGAATCTAAGAAAAATAAAGAATAAAGAATTTAAGCCAACCAAAAGAATGCAAAGAAATAAGGAAATAAAACACGATCTATTTTTTTTTAAATAAAGTAAACTTACATAAATCAGAAGAATCAACGGGAACTAAGAAAGGAAGTAGAATGACGTGAAACAAAAAAATAAGAAAATAAAAGGAAAGAAGAAAAATAACGTAAAAGAAAAAGAAAAAGGATAGTGAACTAAAGGAAAGTACGTAAACAAGATCTAAACTAGGATTTAATCGGTTTTATATTGTCAATCTCAATTAATCTCTAGTAACGGTGCCAAAAACTTAATGAGTGGAAATTTAAACTCACAGATACCGACAAGTGCACCGGATCGCATAAGTAATACCACGGTGAGTGGATATCATTCCCATGAGGATTATTAATGGGTTGAACAAGCAAATTTTCGATTAAAAATTCTAATTAGATTAATAAAACCGTATTGATGATCGAAAAGGGCAAGAGAGTATCTTGCTGAGAGCCTTGAAAATCTTGAATGTTCAATGCTTGGATGCCACAGATAGTGAGCTTGAGTGATGAATTGAGAGAAGACAGTGATGATGAGAGTCAAGGGATTTGGAGATGCTTATGCTCTTAAAAACTAATCTTGTTTATTTATCTTGAAGTTTACAAAAATTTTTCACAACAAAACCTTTAGTAACTGATTTTCAATTCCTTGACTCCCCAGTTTCTCAAGCATTAATTAGGCATCAATTAATTAATCAAGAGATTAAGCACAAAAACTGATTTTAGATTCAAATAAAATTTGAAAGTAGTCCTTAGGTCAAAATATATGTCACGTGTTCAAGCTAGTTGATATGAAAATTAATGTCAGTTTAGAATTTCACAAATAATTCCATTGCAAGTATAGTCCAAACCGACAAATAACTCTCAATCAAAGTTTAATTTTGGTCGTCACAAGTTCAACCCAATAAAAATAATCGAGAGTATTACTCCCGGATCGTCCTTACAAGAATGGGAAATTGTGTGTATCAAAGTTGGTCAAAGTTCCAGGGTTGAAAGACATAAGCAAGAATTTAAACTAGCAAAACTTAACAGACAAGAAACTTAAATGCAAGAAATTAAATCCAAGCAATCAAAAACTATCTAAGCAATTAACAATCTAACAAGCCAATGTATGAAATTAAATTGATTCTAGAACTAATTAAACTAACTAAAAGTAACTAAAACAAGAATTGAGCAAGTGAAATTTTGGAGTTTTCAAATAAGTTGCAAAAATAACTCTCAGCTAAGGTATAGAAATTAAGATCACTATCATTGTCTAACAACCATATATTGACAATTATGAGGAATCAATCTCATTAAGTCTACTTATATAATTGAAGTATGTCAAATGGACATAATCAATATCAACTCCCAAGTCCCAATCTAGCTACTAATTAACTTAGTAGAACATTAGTGTCAATGAGTATCAGCCAATTCCCAAATCATCAATTCAATAAGACTCAATGACTCAAGGTTACTCAATTTCTTGAACCTAGGCCAAGAGTATAGAAATCTACTCCATAATTAGAGAAAACAATTTATCAAATACTTGGTGAGTAAGAAAAGGGAACATCATGTAATTGAGAAAATTAAGCACAATTAAATCTACCCACTACTAATTAGTAATGATCACAACTCAATTAACACATATAAATCATAAAAACTTTAATGCATTAACAGAAATTCAAAATTAACAAGATTCATAAACCAACAAACTAAGGGAAAGTAGCTCACAGTGTTTCTAAGTAAAATTAAGTTAGAGAAACTACAATTAAAGCAACAAAAGAGAAATTCAACAAGATCCAAACTAGGAATTAAGACAAAATATAATCAAAATGCACTAAAATCCTAGAGAGAAGGGAGAGTTTCTCTCTTTAGAAATCTAGGAACAAAAACTAGCTCAAAATTAAGTAAAATGTGTGTATGCTTGTTTGTGTTTCAATTCTCAGAATTGAGTTGATTTGGGCCCAAGAAAGGTCCAAAAATCGTTGGCATGTACAATTCTAAGAAAATCACGCGCTTCATGTCATGCGTACGCGCAAGTTGGGCTTTGCGTGGGTCTTGCGTTCACGCGAACGCTAGATCCTCAAAACTTCAAGTCTTCATTTCCTTCCACTTTTGCATGCTTCCATTCCATCTTCCAAGCCATTCTTACCCCCATAGATCCTGAAATCACTCAACAAACATATCACGTCATCGAATGGTAATAAAAGAGAATTAAAATTTAACATCTTTGAGGCCTAGAAAGCATGTTTTTACTCTTAAACATAAACTAGGAAGAATTCTTAAATCCATGCTATTTTAGTGAATAAATGCAAGAAAATTTGATAAAATTCACCAAATTCAACACAAGATAAACCATAAAATTGTGGTTTATCAACCTCTCCACACTTAAACATAGCATGTCTTCATGCTAAATATTAGGAGACCAAAAATGATAAAGGAAATAGTAAGACTTATGGAATGTAACCTATCTGCATGAATGCGACTAATGTAGCTAATGCAAAATGCTTCTATTCACTTGGTTATAAATAAATAAATCTCTAAGAACATATGTAAGCACGTAGGCTAAAATAGTATGATGATCAACAAACTTCCACTAATTCGGGTTTTAAAACAAAATGTGAACAAACTTGCAAGATGAAAGCTTATAAAAGCAAAAAATATAGAATTGAACAATCGTACCCTCACTGGAAGTGTTTACACTCTAATCTCTCTAGTGTTTAAGGGTTGATTATCTCAATTCTCTTCTAATCTTACTTCCAAGACTTGTTCTTCTACCAATCAACAAGTATTCAATGCATGCATACAAATATCAAGAGGTCTTTCCAAAGATTATAATGGGGCTAGGTTCAAGGTAAGATTGTATTTGGTCAAGTGGCTAAAATTTGAATCCTTGATTAACTTAAACTTCCCACCTAACCTAAGAGAAACCATTTAACTATAATCAAAGTCTAACCACCCATTATTCCTCTTTTTCTACACATTCATGCATTCTTTTAATTTATGTCACATATACATTATTCTTATTACTTTACCATATGGTTAACCTTTGTCCCCTTTTTATTACTATTCTTTCTTTTTCTTTTTTTTTTCTTTTTTTAACACATGCTTAAAAGGTTACTGAATATGATTTTTCATTTGATGCACGAATATGTACCCAATTTCTAAAGTTTTCAACAAGAAAAGAAAAATACCCAATTCTCCCAACCAATGTTCCCAAATTCAATTTTCCCATACTTAAATCATGTACACTTCTCACTAGTTTAAGCTAATCAAAGATCCAATTTTCCTAACTCTCTCTTGAGCATGTTGAGTTGATTCATGAGTACATAGGGAAAAAATTTACAGTGAGAGGGGAGAAACTAAAGCAATATGTTCAACCTCCTCCTTAGTATCCTTTAGTTATCTTTTATTCTTCATATTTTATTTGTTTTATTTCTATATCTCATACTTTTCCTTGTTTTTAATTGTATTTGAGTCATGCATTTTGATTAAAATAGGAACAAGGACGTTTGGAACGGGGCTCAGAGCTCTAAAGAGGTGAAACTGGAATCAAGCGGTTGGGCGCTAAACGCCAAGACCAGGGCACACGCACAAGGGAGAATCTCCTCTAGACGCCTAGCATTTAGCATCGGCTCTGGGCATCTAGTGCCAGGGGTGTTAAATTGGTGCAAAATGATACTGGAGGGTTGGCGTTTGGCGCAACCCTTGCCGTTTAGCGCTAGGACTGAGAAAAAAAGGGGTTGGGCAATAAATGTCAGGGTTTCAGTGTTTGGCGCCAAGGATGCAAAAAATGTGAATTTGACTCGGGAGGGTGGCGCTAAATGTCCACATCCCGACGTTTAGCACCGAGTACGCTGAACCCACTCCCCCTTTCATTTTTGAATTCAAACCCTCAACCAACACCTTTGATTCCCTCCCCCTTTCTTTGTTTCCCCAAACTTTTTCGTTAAAAATCATTTTTCATCCATTCTTCAAACGGCATAAACTTCACAGACCCAATTTTCATTTAAGACAATTTTAGAAAAGTTTGGGGGTCCAGAAGCCGAGTTATGGCTCGCCGAAGTTTGATCAAAAATTAGTTTTTTTTTGAACAAATCTCAAACCTCTATTTTTACCAATTTCTTTTACCGAAATCAAATTTTTACCACTCAAAATGACAACAACCATATCCAACACAGCTCGTATCCTATCACAACCATCCATACCTCAATTTACTCATCTTTATCCCAAAAATTCTCAATTATACAAAAAAATATTCTCAATTTATCAATATTCATATACCATTATTCATTATTCTCATTCATCACCATCAAATCATTATTCATCAATCTATTTCTCCAACCACAATCACATTCACATCATGATTCATTAATCTAATCAAACACCATCAATTCTACATATATTATAACTAAATCACTAAACATGCTACAAACTCATAATTCAACTTATCCTAGGTCATTTAGCCTAAATTTTCACAAGACATTATATATTATATACGAGAAACCAAAATCATACCTTGGCCAATTTCTCTCTAAGCCCAAAGACACCTCAAATTGACACAGAACTCATCCTCCAAGGTTCTCAACCGTCAAGATTCTAGCATCCAAAGCTCCACCAAGCTTCCAATCTTCTCAATTGTATTTCAATTTCACATATACACTTTCTAATACATATTATTTCATCCATATATAAAATTTCAATACTCAACCACAAATAATGAAGGAATTCACTAGGGTTTGAGAATCCTTACCTTATACGTGCCTTAATCGAACAAAACCCGCTAATTCCTCAATCTAATTTGACCCTAAAACATTAAACTAACCAAAAATCTAAACACCAAAAACATTGAATTTTTGAAATTGGGGAAGATGGAACTGAGAGTGACATTTAGACTTCCTTACCAAATTGGTTATCGAACTTTGTAAGGCTCGACGCGGTGAACGCGTAGCCGCAAACGATGCGGCAATCGGAGCTCGGAGTTGAGAGTTAGGATGATTTGAATTCAATTCAAGGGTTTTGTGTTTTCTTTTGTTCTTCCCACCTCATTACCAAGTTCCAGCGTGAAATGAGAATGAAGAAGGGAAAGGATGCTAAGTTCACTAAGTGGGTTGGATTGGGTTAGGCTAGTTCGACCTATTCGGCCCATTCGACCCAATATTGGGCCAAAACTTTTAAAATTAGTGTCAAAATTCATGTTTTAATTAATTTTACCTCAATAAAATATAAAATTCAATTTTCTAATTTTTTTATTAATAATTAATTTATTGACTAATTATTCGTTAATTATGCGAGGTTTATATCCTACCCACCTAAATAAGAATTTTGTCCACAAAATTCAAATTTAGTTACCTGAGAACAAGTGTGGATAGTCCTTCCACATTTCAGATTCAAGTTTCCACATGTGTTCTTCGATTCTAGCCTGACTCCGAGCAACTTTAACCAATGAAATCTCTTTTCTGCATAGTCATTTGATGCTGGTGTCGTCAATTCTAACCAGAATTACTTGAAGTGTCAAAGATTCTTTCACTTGAACTGATTCAGGTTTCAGGACATGATTGAAATCAGGAGTATACTTTTGAATCCGTGACATGTGAAACATGTCATGCAAGTTCGAAAGATGCGAGGGAAAGGCTATTCGGTAAGCTACCGGCCCAATTCTCTTCAGAATCTGAAACGGACCCATATAACGAGGGTTTAGATTCTTTGTTTTGATCGCTCTACCCACTCTGGTTGTTGATGTGACCTTTAGGAACACATGCTCCCCTTCCTTAGACTCTAAAGGCTTTTGCCTCTGATCGGTGTAGCTTTTTTGGGTGGCTTTGAGCAATAAGCATTATGTTTCAGACTTTCTTGATCTATTCGGTGATTTTAGCTACCAACTAGGTGCTAACAAGCTTGTTTCCCCAGCTTCATACCAGCATAGTAGAGATTGGCACTTTCTCCCAAATAGAGCATCAAACAGAGCCATTTCGATATTCTCATGGTAGCTGTTATTATACGCAAACTCCACTAGCAGCATATACCGATTCCAACTCCTCGGCTGGTCCAAAACATAAGCCCTCAACATATCCTCTAGGGTTTAGATTCTCTTCACTGATTGGCCATTGGTTTGAGGATGGTATGCCGTACTTAAGCTCAACTAAGTCCCAAACGCCCGTTGGAAAACTCTCCAGAATCTAGAAGTGAAACGTGGATCTTTGTCTGAAATTTTGGTGGTAGGCACGCCATGCAACCTCACAATTTCCTTGATGTACAAATGTGCTAGCTCTTCTAAGGTACAATTCATCTGAATGGGTAAAAAGTAAGCCGATCCACAAACACCCAAGCAGCATCAAATCCAGCTCGAGTTCTTGGCAAACCTGACACAAAATCCATTCCGATGCTTTCCTACTTCTATTGCGGAATTTCTAAAGGTTGAAGGGTTATAGATGGTCTCTGATGTTCAATTTTGAATTTCTGAGAGGTTAGGCACTTAGATACATATGACGCCACATCAGCTTTCATTCATGACCACCAAAACATCGCCTTCAGATCATGGTAATTCTTAGTACTTCCCTAGTAAATAGAAAATTCGCTCCTATGTGCCTTCTTCAAGATATCTTGCCGTAAATTCCCAATATTCGGCACGCAAATCCTACCCTTGTACCTCCATATTCCGTCTCCGTCCCATGAAACTCTCGATCACTTTCCTTTCTCAATTGCCAGCAACATCTTCTGCAACTCCTAATCGTCTTGTTGAGATTTTTAAGACATCAGACTTAAATCACTTGAAACTTGCAATTGACTTAAACAGAGAGTTCCGTACACTTTTCTGACACCCAATTTCAGATTCTCAAATGCCTTTCTTCTTCTAGAAGCATTATGCAAGCAGCACATAATAACTTTTGGCTCAAAGCGTCAGCCACAACATTAGCTTTTCTTGGGTGGTAGTTTAACTCGAAATCATAATCTTTTAGCAGCTCCATCCACCACCTCTGATGCATATTCGGTTATTTTTTATCAAAAATATACTTTAAACTCTTGTGGTCTGAGAAGACTTGAAAATTGACACCATATAGATAATGTCTCTAGAATTTTAAAGCAATCACAACCGCATCCAATTTAAGATCGTGAGTCGGATAATTCATTTCGTATGGTCTCAACTGCTGTGACGCGTATGCCACGATATTACGGTGCTGCATCAGCACACACCCCAAACCCTTCAATGATGCATCACAGTATACATCAAAAGGTTTGTTTGGCTCAGGCAACACTAACACAGGTGCAGTAGTCAGTTTTTAATTTAATGATTGAAAACATTCCTCGCATTCAGAGGTCCAAATAAATGGCATATCCTTCCTATTTAGCTTAGTCAAATGCAAAGCAAGTTGTGAGAAACCTTTGATAAATCTCCAATAATAACCTGCCAAACCTAAGAAACTCTTAATTTCTGTCACAGAAGTTGGTCTCCCCCAGTCCTTACCACCTCAACTTTAGCAGGAACCACCACAATTCCTTGTTGACTCACCACATGACCAAGAAACTTCACCTTATTCTTCCAGAATTTGCATTTATATAGCCTGGCGTACAATTTTCTTTCCTTCAGAATCTGTAGCACAATCTGCAAGGGATTCACATGTTTTTCTTTTGTCCTGGAATAGATGAATATGTCATCAATGAAGATGACAATAAAAATGTAGTCCATAAACATCGCCGGGGCATTGGTTAAACTAAAAGATATTACAGTATTTTCATAGTGGCTGTAACGAGTTCTGAAAGAAGTCTTCGAAATGTCTTCTTCTCTCACTCTTATCTGGTGATAACCAGATCTAAGGTCAATCTTAGAAAATAATCTAGGACCTTGCAATTGGTCCATCAGCTCGTCGATTCTTGGTAACGGATATTTATTCTTCACAGTGACTTTGTTCAATTGCCGGTAGTCTACACACAGACGCATACTCCTACCCTTCTAGAGAGAGAAGCTCTCTCTTCTCTCTAGAATTATGTTAGATCTAGATTAGGATTTCTTAGATCTGGGTTTAGTTCATGCTTTGATTTACTTTTCCTTTACAATTTCTTGTTCCTCTACCTTTCCTCTCTCTAGTTTAGCATTTGATTCTTGTAATTGTTTAATTTTATGTTGATGAAATCTTGTTCCTCTTATTTCCCTTTTAATGCAATTCATGTTTTGAGTTCTTTTATTGTTGATTTTCTTTATTGTTGTTAATTCCTTGTAATTGGTAGTGTAGATATACTTTTCCTACAATTTGATTTTACTTTCCTTTTATGCCTTCCAAGTGTTTGATAAAATGCTTGGAAGGATGTTAGAATTGATTTTTCTCCTCTTGGCCTTGGTTGAGTAATTGGAGACTCTTGAATTATCTAATGCTTTTGTTGATTAACAATTAGAAGTTGCTAATTGATTTAAATTCCACTAAAGCTAGTCTTTCCTTAGGAGTTGACTAGGACTTGAGGAATCAAATTGATTATTTCCACTTGACTTTCCTTCATCATTAGAGATTAACTAAGTGGAGCAATAGATAATTCTTGTCACAATTGATGAAGATAATGAGGATAGGACTTCCAATTCTCATACCTTGCCAAGAGCTTTTCTAGTTGTTAGTTTACTTCTTTTGCCATTTATATTTCTTGTTTCTTTATTCAAAAACCCTAAATTATACTTCATAACCAATAACAAGAACACTTCCCTGCAATTTCTTTGAGAGATGACCCGAAGTTTGAATACTTCATTTATTTTTATAGGGGTTTGTTACTTGTGACAACCAAATTTTTTATGAGAGGATTCTTTGTTGGTTTAGAAACTATACTTGCAACGAGATTTCATTTGTGAAATTCTTTACCAATGATAAATTTCTTCATCAAAATGGCGCCGTTGCCAGGGAATTGCAAACGTGTACCTTGTTATTGGTTATTGTATATATGTGAATATTGTGAATAGCTTGGTTTTTGGATTGCTTGTTAGTTTTTGCTAGTTTTAAAACTTTGTTTCATTGTTTCTTGTTAGCTTTTGTTTTTATTTTCTCTTTTCATTATGAACTCTCACTTTGGCTATGAGTTTGGTTCTAACTATGTTGTAGGAGATGGGAGTTACAATGAAGACATGCATCAAGGATGGAACAATCAATGGTGGGAAGAGCTATATGTATATGATCAATCCTCATGGCAACAACCTCCACCATTGGACTATGAACAAAAGCCATTCTATGATGCATACCAATCAAATGGCTATGGTGAATCTCCTTGTGAGTATCAAGAACCACCACCATATATCTATGAGCCATATCCTCGACATAGCCCTCAACCACGCTCACAAGCCCTTTTCCACCAAACACCTCCATATGACCCTAATGCATATCCATCATACCAACCACTTTTTGAGTCATATGAACCATATATGGAACCACCAGGATATCAACACTTCCAAGAACCACCACTTTTATACTATTACCAAGATGAACCACTTCTAATGTACACAAATCTTCAACCACAATATGACTTTTACCTTCCACCACAACCCTCCATGGAAGAATATCCATGTCCATCAATTCAAGAGTAATATGATCCTACTTATGTTAACAATTTGGAACAAGAGCCAATGGATCGTCTCAAAGAAACAATGGACCGGCTTCAAGCAACCATCCATCAAAAGATAGACTCATGGGACAAGCAAAACATGTGCAAGGATGATTGTGGAGGAGCCACCATGGAATATGGTGTGCAACAAGTGGAAAAATTGGAAAGTGTTGAACCGCCACATACCAATCAAGAAGAACCACTGACGGAGGCAAAAATTGACCGATTAAGAATTTAATGGAATAAATACGTTGCGAGTACAGTTCTTAACCAGTGAAAATCCGCTTATCAATTTAAAAGGGTTGTCACAAAATTAGAATAAAAATACTGGGAGTATGAATCCCAGGTCGTCTCCCAACGAGTTGACAAAAGAGTGCAGCTTATTGATCAGAGGTTTTCCAAGAAATTTTGAGTTTGAGAAACAGAAAAATAAATAAGAAAATTTATGTAATTTAAATAAAGATCTTGACCGGGATAAGATTAATTGAAAGTTCTATCCTTGTGGGATTTTTCTCAAGATCAATTGATAATTGGTAGTTGTTTCCACTTAGTTATCCTTTACTGAATAAAGGAAGGTCAAGTAAGTTGGAAGTCAACTTCTATTCACAAGTTCTAATCCTCTCCCTTGGGAAGGATTAGTGTTAGTGACTAGAGATTCAACCAACAATAAACCTAATTACAATTTGACTCTTGAGTATTCCAACTCAAGGTTCTCCTTTTAATCAACTCCCAATCAAGTTGGGAAACTACTCTATTATCATAAATGTAGACTTCATAAAATTAAAAGGGAAAATAAATAAAGACATGATAAACAATAATAAAAAAGATCAATTAAAAATAAAAATAGTTCTTGTATTAATAAACTCTAAAAATAATCCAATTGTAACTCTGGACAAATTAAGGATATGAAAGAGTAAGTGAAAAGTAAGAAAACAAACTAGAATGATGAAGTCTTGGTGGAGGTAACAACTCTTCTCAATATCCAAATCCAAAAGCAAAATGAAAAATTTTAAGAATTATGAATGTGTAGTGTGAAAACCTAGAGGAGGAGTGAAATCATATCTAAAAACTAAAAACTATCCTCATAAGAATCTCCTCGAGTCTCTGCATATTCCCTGGCTTTAGTCTGTGTTTTTTGGGCAAAAAACTAGGTCAAAACACGGACCAAAATCGCTCCCAGTGTGTTCTGTTAATTCTTCAGATTGCGCATGTCACGCGTACGCGTCGTCCACGCGTGCGCGTCATTCAGCGTTTTTCCTCGCCACGCGTACGCGTCGTCCACGTGTTCGCGTCATTCGGTGCAGATTCCAATCCACGCATTTGCATCAGGCACGCAAACGTGTCACTGCGATTTTCTCATTTCGCACGGTCGCGTGAGCCATGCGTCCGCGTCGGTGTTCGCTGGTCATCTCCTTGATTTCTTGTGTTCCTTCCATTTTTGCAAGCTTCTTCTTCATTCTCTAAGCCATTCCTGCCATATGAAACCTGAAACACTTAACACATGGATCACGGCATCGAATGGTATAAAAGAGAATTAAAATACACAATAAAAATATCTTTAGGAAGTAAGTTTACAACCATAGAACAACTTTGGGAAGGAATTGTAATATCATGCTAATCATATGAATAAGTGGGTAAAGACTTGATAAAACCACCTAATTAAACACAATATAAATCATAAAATAATAGTTTATCAACCTCCCCACACTTAAACATTAGCATGTCCTCATGCTTTGTTCAAGGAGATAAAATAAATGAGTAGGAAAAATGTAAGACTCATGCAATGCAATACAACCTATATATATGGATGCAACTATATGATTTTGTCTACTTGGTTAAAAACAAATAAGTTTTTTAAGATAGACATAAATCAAATTCCACTAATTCAAACTATACAGTAAAAACAGGTAAATTTGTAAGAAGATAGTTCATAAAAGCAGGGAACATAGAATCAAGCATTGAACCCTCACTGATGGTGTATGTGCACTCTAATCTCTTTAGTGTATAGGGTAATCACTCTATCCTTCTCTAATATTGCTTTCTAAATTTTGTTCTTCTCCTAACTAATCAACAATATTCAATGTACCAATGCAAACATCATGAGGTCTTTTTAAGGTTGTAATGGGGCTAAGGTAAGGGTAAGGGTATATATATAAGGCTAAGTGAGCTAAAATATGAATCTTTGACTAACCTAAGCTCTCACCTAGTATACATACACTCTATATAATTCTAAAAATCACACCTAGCTACCCATAATTTCTCACTTTGCATTACATATTCATGTATCAAATTTTCTTTTAATTTTTATCACATATGCATAGATCTTTAATTAAACTTAGCATTGGGGTAATTTTGTCCCCTTATTTATTTATATATGTATTGAATATTTTTGGATTTTTTTCTAGAAAGATAAAATAACATATCAATGCATATGGATTTTTTTTCTGTTTTACATGAGTAGGTACCCAAATTCCCATTATTTTATCATGACACATTTCCTTATTAACCCTTGTTTCCACAGTTTTTCCATACTTAATTAACACATAATTTCTATCTTAAGCTGACCAAAGATTCTATTTGGGATAATTAATTTGTTTTTCTGCTTAAGGCTAGTGATGTGGTAAAATATAGAACAATTGGGATTAAAAAGCTCAAAGTAGCTAACAAAGGTAATTTAAAGGTTAGGCTTATTTGGGATAAGTGAGCTAAACAAATAATGGCCTCAATCATATGCATGCATATAACACATTAAACATTGGACATATAGGATGAAACAAAATATAAATTACAATCATAGAGAAGTAAACACACAAGAATAAAATGTTTATGGTTAAAAAGTGTAACCATATAATTAAGCTCAAAATCTCACGGGTTGTGTGTTCTTTAGCTCAAAAACCATGTTCCAATTACAACTTTAAACAAATTTAACACAAAAAGTTTTGATTTAAATTAGTGAAAATTTTCAAGAATAGGGTCTTGAAAAGAAACTCATTATATTTCAACCAAATAGAACATGCATGCAAATAACCTATTATTAAACAATCTATCCTATCCTAATCAAAGAAAAAATAACTAAATATCCTACTTTATTGATGTTAGGGAAGAGAAGTTACCTCCGGAAGTTGGGTACTGACCGACCTCCCCAAACTTAAGGCTTTGCACCGTCCTTGGTGCCATCTATCAGGAACAAAGGGGGGCTGGTAGCAGTATCTCCACAGTCGGGACCGTCATGGCTCCCTGTGCTGGTAAATGAAGTGGAGTTCGGAGTGTCAGGGTCTTTGTCAGGTCTGTGGTTTCCTGTTAGTAGCTCCTTGAGGTAAGTGAATCGGTGCTGGTTACGGCGCTCTCTTAGCTTCGCTTTCTATTCTTGCTGGTCCAACCTCTCCAGTATCTGATGGAGTAGCTGATTTGTTAAAGGTGCTTGTGGAGTTGAAGGAGGAATGTCTTCAGCCTATTCTGCAGGTTGGCTGGTAATGGCTGCTGAAGGTCTGATATATTTTCCATTAGGGACGTACTGATCACTCCGTAGAAGTATGGCTCTGGTGTCCCCAGTCCTGTAGGAGACTTCAGCTGCTGAGACGAGATCTGAGACCAAGGCATGAAAAGGTAAGTTGCCCGCAATTTGTACGTGTCTCATGACATTCTGGATGTGTCTTGGTAGGTTTAGAGGCTGGTCTGTAATGATACACTAGAGTAAAACAGCCATATCTGCAGTGAAGGAGGACCCATGAGTGCTCAGAAAGATATTATGGGACATAATCTGCGCCCATACTCGAACTTCTAAGGTAAGTACGGAAGCCGATATCCCCTTAGGTCAGGAGCGATGGTATCCATAAATCCATCTGCTGCCAGGTTGTGCGATAACTCTGAGAATGGTTTCCCAGTCAAATTAGTATGTCTGGCGCTTGGTGCGGCTTCTTGAAATGCGTCCAGTCCTTTTGGAGCATGGGGAAGATCTAAAACTTTTTGAATGGCCTTTTCTGTGATGGGGACGTGCTTCTGACAGACATAGACAGAATGCAGGGTTGGCAAGTAAAAGTTGGAGTAGAATTCAACTACCAATGATAGATTAACCTGTCGTGGTTGTCTTTATAGGAATCCCCATTGTCTTTGCTCAATGCGGGGCTCAACAAATTCAGCAATTTGGGTTGGGAGGATGAGAAGGTGCTCATTGTTATAGTTCTTTTCCGCCAGAATGGGGAACATCTGTTCACAGTAGTGGTTAGTGAACCGCGTAGTGTCCTTTGCTGGAAAGGCCTTCTCTTTTTCATCGACCTTGATGATCCTCTTGATTTGTTTTGTTGAGGGTTTAATCGCTGTTGAAGATGGCTCTGCCACTAATGCTCGTTTCATTCCTCTCCTTGTTGGTAGTTTGGGAGTAGCTTTCTCTTTACCTTTCTTGGTGGCCATCCTGAAAGGGAAAAAGTAAGGACTTTAAAACTTCAAGGGTTAGAGCAAGGAAGAGAGCTGGATATGTAATAATCAATGCACGGCAAAGAAGGATGTCATTAACACATGGTCATGACTACATGTGAAAGTTCATCAATGGAAATGCAAGACGTTTATTGGCATGCTGGCAAAGGCATGAGTAGCATAGATTAAGCATTCAATGTCCAAGTTAGATTACCAAGTCTTTCAAACTAACAATATGTTTGTAATGGTAATTATATTTAATTAATAAAATATAAAAGGGGTTTTCGTGAAAAGCAAGCATTTAGAGTAGTAGAATAAAATAATTCCAATAATAGTGCATAATGCCATACGAGATTTTTCACAAACACATAGCGTGCATGGTAAATATGTTATCAAAAGTATTAAATTGAACATGCAAGCAACCCTGTAAAAAGTAATATAATTGTCAAACAATTTCTTAATAATCCACAAGCAAAATATAGAGAATAAAGACCCAAATAAATTTCCAACACCAATAAAAAAAGGTTTAAAAAGAAAACAGAAAAAAGAAAACATAGATAATGAAAGAAAAAAGAAAAGAGAAGAAGAAAATAAATAAATGGAAAGGTAAAGAGAGAAGAGGGAAAGAAAAGAACCTTGATGATGAGTGGGAAAAAGAAAGAGGGGGGAAAGTAAGTAAGAAGTGGGAAAGAATGAAGAGGGGAGGGAGTAAGAAGAAAGAAAGCAGAAGGGAAAAAAGAAAAATTAGGATTTGGGGAAGAAAAGATATGATATTTGGCTGATCTGGATAAGCTGTGCGGCGCAGGCGACGCAGACACGTGGGGCACGCAGCCACGCGGTTGGCGCGTTTTGAAGTGACGCGGATGCGTCGGTCACGCGAACGTGTGACGTGAATTGTGCTAGTGGCGTCAGAGCAGCCTCGCGTACGCACAACTTTCTGTTTAATTCGCATATTTGCCAAAATTTAGGGTGACGCGTTTGCGTGGTTGACGCGATCGCGTGAAAGGCCATATTTTGAAAATGACGTGGACGCGTGGGTCACGCGTGCATGTGGTAGGGCTTGTGCTTCTAGCATGGTTCTAGCCCCGCTCCATCACAACTTACTGGCATACACCCATTTACGTCGATTTTACAGGGCCACGCGTTCGCGTGGGTGACGTGGACGCGTGGGGAGGCTATTTCGCAAATGACGCAAACGCGTTAGTGACGCGGTCGCGTGAGCATGTTTGTGCCAAAGGCACGCCTCCAGCCACATTATCGCACGACTTTCTGTAAAATTCTTTTCTCTTCCCGAGGCACATATGACGCGGACGCATCGGCGATGCTGTCGTGTCAGTTGCTGTTGGACGCTCCACTAGCTCTGTCTCCTGCTATTGGTGGATCCTCCAAGAGAAAGATCTCTAGCTCCTTGTTCTTTTGTATCTTATCACCATGATATAGCTTTAAGCGATGTCCATTAACCTTGATGAATTCAGAGCTTGAAGGATGACTCAAGTGGAAGACTCCGTATGGCTCAGCATTCTTTACTCGATAGGGACCGTCCCATCTTGATCTAAACTTGCCTGGCATGAGCCTTAATCTGGAGTTGTAAAAGAGGACTAAGTCCCCAGGTTGGAACTATCTCCTCTTGATGTGCTTATTATGCACAGCCTTTACCTTCTCTTTATACAGCCTGGAGTTCTCATAAGCTTCTAGGCGAAGGTGTTCTAATTCTTGCAGTTGCAACTTCCTTTCAGCTTCGGCTTTCCCAAATTCCATATTGCATTCTTTTACCACCCAGAAGGCTTTGTGCTCTACCTCAACTGGGAGGTGACAGGTCTTTCCATAAACTAAGCGGAAGGGACTCATCCCGATTGGTGTCTTGCTGTCCGATATGCCCAAACTGCATTTTGGAGCCTGGTGCTCCAATCCTTTCTATGAGGCTTGACTATCTTCTGTAATATATGCTTTATCTCTCTGTTAGACACCTCGGCTTGCCCATTGGTCTAGGGTTGGTAGGCTGTTGATACTTTGTGAATTATCCCATGCTTCTTCAGTAATCCTGTTAGTCTCCTGTTATAAAAGTGAGTGCCTTGATCACTCACGATTGCTCATGGTGATCCAAAGTAACAAATAATATGGTTTCTAACAAAAAAAACAACAGTGTTAGCATCATCAGTACGGGTAGGAATTGCTTTCACCCATTTAGAAACGTAATCTACAGCTAACAGTATATAAAGGTGACCATTAGAATATGAAAATGGACCCATGAAGTCGATGCCCCAAACATAAAAAATTTCACAGAAAAGCATAATCTGTTGAGGCATCTCATCCCTCTTGGATATTTTACCAAACCTTTGGCAAGGGGAACAAGATTTACAAAATTCAGCAACATCTTTAAAAAGAGTAGGCCACTAGAATCTACAGTCTAAAACTTTTCTAGTTGTTCTTTGAGGGCCAAAATGTCCTCCACTCTCAGATGAGTGGCAGGCCCCTAATATGGACTGGAATTCTTATTGAGGCACACACCATCTAATTACCTGGTCAGCACCACACCTCCATAAATATGGATTATCCCATATATAATATTTGGACTCATTTTTTAGCTTGTCTCTTTGATGCTTAGTAAAATTTGGAGAAAAAGTATGGCTAACTAGATAATTAGCTACAGGTGCATACCAAGGAACTACTTCAGATACTGCCTGTAAGCTATCAAATGGGAAAGTGTCATTGATATGAATGGAGTCATTCTTAATGTGCTCAAGGCGACTCAAGTGGTCTGCCACTAAATTTTGATTACCACTCCTATCCTTAATTTCTAAATCAAATTCTTGCAGCAGTAGTATCCAACGTATTAGTCTTGGTTTAGACTCTTTTTTTGCTAATAAATATTTTAAAGCTGCATGGTATGAGTATACTACTACCTTAGTACCAAGTAAATAGGCTCGGAATTTATCTAGAGCAAAAACAATAGCTAGAAGGTCTTTTTCAGTGGTAGTATAATTAGACTGAACAGCATCTAAATTCTTAGATACATAAGCAAATACAAAAGGATCCTTACCTTCGCGTTGAGCCAATGCTGCTCCTACTGCATGATTGGAGGCATCATACATGATTTTAAATGGCTGGCTCCAGTTTGGGCCTTTCACAATCGGAGCTTGAGTCAGGGCGATCTTTAGCTTATCAAATGCTTGTATGCAATCCTTACTGAACTCGAACTCAATATATTTCTGCATTAGTCTGGATAAAGGCAATGCAACCTTACTGAAGTCCTTAAGAAATCTCCTGTAAAAACTTGCGTGGCCAAGGAACGAATAGACTTCCCTCACAGAGGAGGGGTAAGGTACACTAGAAATAACATCTACCTTTGCTGGATCTACAGAGATACCAGTATTAGAAACAACGTGTACCAGAACAATACCTTATTTGACCATAAAGTGACATTTTTCAAAATTTAAAACAAGGTTTGAACTAACACACCTGTCTAAAACTCTAGATAAACTATCCAAGCAAAGGCTAAATGAATCACCATATATGCTAAAGTCATCCATAAAAACTTTCATACAGTTCTCTATGAGATCAGAGAAAAGATTCATCATACACCTTTGGAAAGTAGCTGGTGCATTGCATAGGCCAAAGGGCATTCTCTTATAAGCATAAGTTCCAAAAGGACATGTAAAAGTAGTCTTTTCCTTATCTTCAGGAGCTATATGGATTTGAAAGTAACATGTATAACCATCTAAAAAGCAATAATGAGATTTACCTGACAGGCGATCAAGCATCTGATCAATAAAAGGCAAGGGGTAGTGATCCTTGCGAGTGGCTTGGTTTAGACGCCTATAGTCAATGCAAACTCTCCATGAATTCTGCACTCTGGTTGTCAGAAGCTCTCCAGGCTCATTCTTCACTATTGTGACTGTAGACTTCTTGGGCACCACTTGTACTAGACTGACCCATTCGCTATCTGAAATAGGGTAAATGATATCTGTTTCAAGTAGTCTGGTTACTTCTTTCTTGACAACTTCTAAGATGGTGGGATTCAATCTTCTTTGAGGCTGACAGACAGGCTTTGCTCCTTCTTCTAAGAATATTCTGTGTTCACAAACTTGAGGGCTGATGCCTACTATATCCACTAAGCTCTATCCAATTGCTTTCTTATACTTCCTCAACACACCAAGCAGTTGTTCTTCCTGTTGGGAAGTGATCTCCCTTGCAATGATAACTAGGAACTTCTGCTTATCCTCAAGGTAAGCATACTTGAGGTATGAAGGGAGGGGTTTTAATTCCAATTTCTACTTATGGCTAGCCTCTGGACCTTCTGGAGCTAATGATAATGGTAAGGCATCCTCATTTTGTTCAGAGGATGTCCCTGCACTTGGACCTTGCTCCATGTGCTTCTCTTCTATTTCCTCCTGGTGAACTGCAGCTACAATCTCATCAATAATGTCGCATTGGAATACTGAATAATCTTCCGGAGGATGCTTCATAGCTTCATTCAGATTGAAGCTCACTGCTCGGCCTTCTATCTCAAAAGAATAGGTTCCTGAAAAGGCATCCAGCTTGAACTTTGAAGTCTTCAAGAAGGGTCTTCCAAGTAGGATGGATGACGGCTTTCCTGAGTTATTTTGGGGCAACTCTAAGATATAGAAGTCAATGGGAAATGTGAGCCCCTTAATGCTTTCCAATACATCTTCAGCAATTCCAGCCACTGTAATAATGCTCTTATCTGCTAACACAAAATGAGCTGCCGACCTTTTTAAGGGAGGGAGCCTCAAAGCATCATATACAGACAAAGGCATAATACTTACGCACGCTCCTAAATCACACATGCAATCAGAAAAAATTACACCTCCAATGGAATAGTTAACCATACATGGACCTGGATCACTACATTTTTCAGGTATATTTCCCATTAAAGCAGATATAGAACTACCTAAAGGAATAGTTTCGAATTTATTATTTTATCTTTATGTATGCACAAATCTTTTAGAGACTTTGCATATTTACGTACCTGCTGAATAACATAAAAAAGGGGAACAGTTACCTCGACCTTTTTGAATATTTCTACCATTTTGGGATCAAGTTCCATATGCTTTCTGGGCTTCCTTGCAAGTTGTGGGAAGGGAATAGGGAAGGCGTTGTTTGCAGCTTCTGCATCCTTTGGTGTTTCATTCTGTGGTTGAGCTGCTTCTTCTTCAACTATGTTCTGTACGTCCTCTTCCTCTTCAACATCTTCCACTTCCACTACATCCTCAGCTGGGACGTGTACTGTTGGGCTTGGCTCCTCCTGGTTCCTCTCCTGGAATGTGGTTTCGGACCTCAGAGTGATGGCATTGATGCCACCTTTGGGGTTAGGTAGGGGTTGAGAAGGAATTCTACTGGAGCTTGAAGGTTGATTGGTGGAACTAGGTGGTGAGTCTAACCGGGAAACAAGAGCTTGTAAAGTGGTAGTTGGACCATTTAAAGTAGAACTCAACTGCGTGTGCATGTCTTGTTGTTCTTGTGCGAGAGAACGAAGCATCTCGTCATTTGATGAAGAGTTAAAATAAGTGATCTGAGGTACTTGTGCTTGGTTGTGCTGTGGTCCTTGAGACTGTCTTTGGTGAGGGGCTCTGTAAGGTTGGTTCTGATTCTGCTGTTTGTTGCTGTTATTGTTATTCCACCTCTGGTTTCCATTGTTATCTCTGCCTCCTCTGTTATAGTTGTCCCTCAAACCATGGTTAGAAATTTTCTCTCCAAACTTGGTTGGAATTGTCCTGCCATCCATGGTTATAGTTGCCACCTTGATTGTATCCTTGATTTGGGCGGTCATAGAAGTTGTGAGTGGCTGCCACAGTGTTGTCTTCCTGTTGGAGTTGCGGACATTCATCAGTATAATGACTATAATCAGCACAGATCCCGCATACTCTTTATGGAACCAACTATTGGCTTTGTTGTGGCAGGGGAGGCTGAGCTTGTTGCGCTTGTTGTTGATTCAACTGCACCTGTTTCAGTAGATTGGTCATTTCACATATACTCTGGCTCAGAGCAGTAGTCTCTTTGCTCGAAGAAACTTCAGCAACATGTTTTGAGTGGCTGTGCCTATGCCTGTGATTCCTAGTGGACTCAGCTAAGTCGCTGATTAATTGCCATGCTTCATCTTCGGTCTTGTACTTTTTCATAGAACCATTACTAGCACCTTCTAATGTGGTCTTATCCTGAGGCTTCATGCCTTGTGTGAAGTAGCTGATCAGCACCATCTTGTTGATCTTGTGATGGGGGCATGCATCCAGGAGATTGTTGAAGCGCTCCCAATATTCGTAGAGAGTCTCGGATTCGCCTTGAATGATCATAGAAATTTCTTTCCTCAATCTATCAGTAACTTCAGCTGGAAAGTATTTCTCCAAAAATTCTCTTCTAAACGTATCCTAGTTGGTAACAGTCGCTTCAGGTTGGGTATAGTACCATTCCCTCGCCTTTCTCTCAAGAGAAAACGAGAAGGCGGTTAATAGAATAGGAGTTTCATTCGCACCATGATGCCTAACAGTAGAACAGGCTGTCTGGAAATCCCTAAAGTGCTTAATAGGCTCTTAATCAGGTAAGCCATGAAACTTGGGCAGCAAGTTGATTAGTGCAGTTTTCAGTTCAAAATTTGCAGCTACCATTGGGTGATGCACTTGATACGGCTGCAGTGTAAAATCTAGGACTCCAGCTTCCTGGAGAGTAATCCTCCTAGGTTCTGCCATGTTACCTGCACATGAATCAACTGAATCAGTAGTAAATGAGCTTGTTTCGCTCTGAGATGGCGGTTCAGATTCGCCCTCAGATGAGATTGGTGAATCGATAACAATCACTTCACCACCCTCAGAGGCTAACCGACGTCGAGCTCGCCTAACACGTGAAAGAGTTCTTTCAATTTTAGGATCAAATGCGGCTAAGCTCGGATCAGGAAGTGAGCGCGTCATTCAACGAGAGAAACATACAGCTCATGGCGATAAAACAAAATAAAATAACATGCAAATAAATAAATTCTAACCAATAAATTAGCAAACTATTGCAACTCCCTGGTAACGGTGCCAAAAATTGACGGAGGCGAAAATTGACCGATTAAGAATTTAATGGAATAAATACGTTGCGAGTACAGTTCTTAACCAGTGAAAATCTGCTTATCAATTTAAAAGGGTCGTCACAAAATTAGAATAAAAATACTGGGAGTATGAATCCCAGGTCGTCTCCCAACAAAAGAGTGCAGCTTATTGATCAGAGGTTTTCAAAAAAATTTTGAGTTTGAGAAACAGAAAAATAAATAAGAGAATTTATGTAATTTAAATAAAGATCTTGACCGGGAGAAGATTAATTGGAAGTTCTATCCTTGTTGGATTTTTCTCAAGATCAATTGATAATTGGTAGTTGTTTCCACTTAGTTATCCTTTACTGAATAAAGGAAGGTCAAGTAAGTTGGAAGTCAACTTCTATTCACAAGTTCTAATCCTCTCCCTTGGGAAGGATTAGTGTTAGTGACTAGAGATTCAACCAACAATAAACCTAATTACAATTTGACTCTTGAGTATTCCAACTCAAGGTTCTCCTTTTAATCAACTCCCAATCAAGTTGGGAAACTACTCTATTATCATAAATATAGACTTCATAAAATTAAAAGGGAAAATAAATAAAGACATGATAAACAATAATAAAAAAGATCAATTAAAAATAAAAATAATTATTGTATTAATAAACTCTAAAAATAATCCAATTGTAACTCTGGACAAATTAAGGATATGAAAGAGTAAGTGAAAAGTAAGAAAACAAACTAGAATGATGAAGTCTTGGCGGAGGTAACAACTCTTCTCAATATCCAAATCCAAAAGCAAAATGAAAAATTTTAAGAATTATGAATGTTTAGTGTGAAAACCTAGAGGAGGAGTGAAATCAGATCTAAAAACTAAAAACTATCCTCGTGAGAATCTCCTCGAGTCTCTGCATGCTCCTCGGCTTTAGTCTGTGTTTCTGGGCCGAAAAATGGGTCAAAATGCGGCCCAAAATCGCTCTCAGCGTGTTCTGTTAATTCTGCAGATCACGCATGTCACGCATACACGTCGTCCACGCGTGCGCGTCATTCAGCGTTTTTCCTTGCCACGCGTATGCGTCGTCTACGCGTTCGCATCATTCATGCAGATTCCAATCTACGCGTTCGCATCAGGCATGCAAACGCATCACTGCGATTTTCTCATTTCACGCGGTCGCGTGAGCCATGCGTCCGCATCAGTGTTCGCTGGTCATCTCCTTGATTTCTTGTGTTCCTTCCATTTTTGCAAGCTTCCTCTTTATTCTCTAAGCCATTCCTGCCCTATGAAACCTGAAACACTTAACACACGAATCACGGCATTGAATGGTATAAAAAAGAATTAAAATACACAATAAAAATATCTCTAGGAAGCAAGTTTACAACCATAGAATAACTTTGGGAAGGAATTGTAATATCATGCTAATCATATGAATAAGTTGGTAAAGACTTGATAAAACCACTCAGTTAAACACAATATAAATCATAAAATAATGGTTTATCAACCACCTTCCTTTCATGAACCCTTTCTCCAAAATAATGAACCCTTCTATCCACCCCAAACTCCAATGGATGAGTATCTCACGTTGCTACTTAACCTCCCAATGCTTGAATCCTCAAAGTACTCCCATGGCTACATGTGGAGCATCAAATGAAAAGCCTTGCATGAAGAAGAGATTGGAAACTCCGGTGGAAAATGAGGAATGTTGCTTTGTATTGGAACAATTGGAGGAAGATCTAATTGTTGAAGAAAAGGAAAAATTGGTTGAAGACTTAGGGGATACGGAACCTCCTTGGGAACATAGAGTGAAAGAAGACCCCTCCAAGAAGATCGAATTTGATTTTAAGGAGGAATGTGCGCAACCTCTAAGGCATACTCCATATGAGAAATTGGATGGGATAGTGGAAGAATTGAGTTCCCTTGGCAATGAAGATCAAGCATCAAGTCTTAGTGGTGAAGAATCTTTTGAGCTTAGAGAACCTTCTCAAATTGATGAGCAAAGGATTGAATTTGAAAAATCTTGTGAAGAGGTGGAGGTCCTTAGAAAAAAGAGAATGGGATACGCTTTGTCAAGATCATTGGAAGCTCTTTCACCTAGGTTGTCATCTACTCCTACATTTGAGTTGGTGAAATTTATCTCTATTAGCTTTATTGTCCCACTCGAATATGGCTTGCTTGAAACGGTTGGTCAACTTAGGGATCTTTGTAGGATGAAGCGTAAGAGAAGGATGTTTCATTGTTGGCGTTGTAAATCAAGGCTCATTTTGGTTGATACTTCAAAGGTTAAATACAAGGGTTGGACTAGTGCTCAATTAGGAGGGTCTAGAAGGATGTTTGGTCACTTCATTGAGAATTCATCTTGCTTGCCACCCGAATAGAATAATGATGATCAACTAAAAGATGGGTGTAGAAACAAGATATGGGATCCGGGAATACATGAGGATCACTTTTGGGAGCCCTTAGCTTGTGAAGAACTCCATCAAAGCTTAGAGGCATTGATTTTGAATGATGGAACCTATTGGAAGTCCAAGCATTGGTGGATGTTCAAGGATGGATTCAAGCACAAGCCACCTTGATGAGGAGCTCCCCATAAGTCCAACTTAAGGACAATAAACAAAAGTGATAGGTGGGAGACACCCACCATGGCAAAATCTTTTCATTTTTCCTCTTTTTTAAATATTGGTAAAATTAGCTTAATTTCATGTTTTGTTTGGTTGTTAAGCTTGTTTGGTAGTTTAGTAGGTTGAATAAGGTTTTATGGTGTTTTGGTAGCTATTGTAGGGTTGAAATGCTTAGTTTGGTGCAAGAACTTGAAAATTTTTGAAAACAGAGCACCAACCCACACGTACGCGTCATCTACACGAACGCGTGCCCCAAGTATTTTCGACCATCCACGCACACGCGTCTCTCACGCGTACGCGTGGATCCAGAAGTTTCACCTCCCACCCAAAAACCAGAGAGTTGATCCTACTTTGTGCGTGCTTTGTGCCTTTCGCACAAACCCACCCACGCGTAAGCGTGAAAGACGCGTACGTGTCGACTCTCTGATTTACCAGGCACGCGTACGCGTGACCCACGCGTACACGCCGCTGCCATTTCACCCACCTACGCGCTCGCGTCACTCCACGCGTACGCGTGGACAGCCTTCTTTCATTATCTTCTTTTCTTCTCTTCTTTCCATTTTCGTTCATGTTCTCTCTTCTTCTCTTTTCTTTCCACCTCTTATCCATCATCCAACTCTACCAAACACCATCCATAACCATTTCTTTTAGTTAGTTAGTCAGTTAGTAGTTGCTTAGTTAGTTTAATTTTCATCCAATTCTTTGTTTTTCATTATAAGTGTTGGATTATTAATATTATTTGTTGTTTATTGCTGCTAATCATTGTTGAGGTTATATTTTGTTACTTGGTTTTGAGTTTTCCTGTTGAAAATCTTTGAATACCAAGTGAATGAAAATTGTCTCCAAGTATCTTAACCCTTTTCGAATTGCATGTTGTAGCTAGCCACCATGTGATTTGAACCCCCCCTCTTTGATTAGGCAATCTCTTGATGGTTGATGTTGTGCATTTATCTTAATGCATTGTGTTTCTTGATTATACGCATCCATATGTTTTTGGCTTGAATGCTTTCATGCTTCTTTATTGCTTATTTGGTTGTCTACACTTACGAGTTTAGAGTATCCCAAGCACCCTAGGACGAGTGAAGTGCATGCTTTTTTGGTGACATAGCTTTTGATGCTAGTGTGTGTTCTAGACCGCATGCATCTTGGGACTCTCACACTTGTTTCATTAATGTCACACTAATTCACTCACTTCATTCTAGTGATTATCACCTCATTCCAACAATGTACGCTTCCTTGCTTTTACATTTACTTTTCTTACTATCCCACCTTCTAATTTTAGGATGAGTCATTATAAGCAAAAATGGAAGCTGGAGAAAGAACACGCAGCACCGGTTGATCTACCAGCTGAAGGTAGCAATCCGGAGAGTCGCCGTACCCCCTTGTTCATCTTTGAATGCACCGAGGACGGTGTAAACTTTTAAGTATGGGGAGGTCGTCCGACCAGTCGGCATTTTTGGGTGACAAGTTTCTAATCCCAACACTTTTGCATTTCATTTTAGGTCTTTTAAGATTCTTTGTTGCATTTTCTTATTTTGCATCTATATACATAATAAGCTTAGTCAAGGTAATGAAATTTTTCAAGAATCTATCTATAGAGCACCGCAATTGATTTGAGTGAAAACTTTTTATTGAACTTGCTTGAAATATATACATTGTGGATCATGTTTTTGACCTAAGAACACACAACCTTGTGAGTTTTGAGCCTAATAGTGTGGTTACATCTTATAACCACTTATTTTCCTTCTTATGTGCATTATTCTCTTTCTATGATTGTGATCCTTGATTTGTTTGAATCTATATGTCCATTATTCCTTGTATACATACATATATATGATTGAGGCCATTGTTTCATGTAGCTCACTTACCCAAATAGCATATCTTTCATCAACTTTTGCTAGCCAATTTTGAGCTTATTTTAAAACCCCTTTGTTCTTAATTTAGCACATTACAAGCCCTAAAGCAAAAAATAATAAATGTCCTTAATTTGGATCTTTGATTAGCTTAGGCTAGTGAATGTGTGTATCATTCAAGTGTGGGGAAACTTGGGACATTGGTTTGGAAAAGGTGTGTGTGTTGTAGTTTTGTTGAATATATTGGGAATTGGATACATACTCATGCGTTAATTAAATGTAAAACCATATGCATTAATGCTCTTGTATATATTTTAGTTTGAAAAAGAAAAAGAAAGAGAAAAAAAATGAGAAAAACAAAAAAAAATGTATAAAAAGAAGACAAAAATAGAAAAAGAAAAGTAATAAAAAGGGGACAAAATGCCCCAAAGTGAAGCTCAATAATAATCAATGCATATGAATTGTATTCAAAAGGAGAATGCATGAGTATGTGAAAAAGTGAAGAATGGGTAGTTAGGATAGCTTTGAAATTGTATAGGTTGTCATAGGTTAGGTGGGAAGTTTAAGTTGATCAAAGATTCAAATCTCGAGCTCACTTGACCATATGCATCCTACCTTGACCCTAGCCCCATTACAACCTATGAAAAGACCTCATGATATTCGTATGCATGCATTAAATAATTGTTGATTGTTAGATGAAAAACAAATCTTGGAAAGCATGATTAGGGAAGAATTGGGTGGATTGACCCTATACACTTGAGCGACTAGAGTAGATACACATCCGGTGAGGGTTTGATTGCTCAGTTACATGTTTTCACCTAGAATCAACACTTTTCTTGCAAGTTTGTAAAATCTTTAATAGCTCAATTCAATTGTAGTTTGGCTTGGTTGATTAATACCTTTAGCCCTTATGCTTATATTGGTTTTCTTGTGAGTTGATCTATTTTGACCAAGCAATTTCATGCATTTAGATAGTTTCATGTAGGTAGATTGCATCTAGTTAGTTTACATTGAATAAATGATAGTACGCTTTGTTTCCTTCTTGGTTAAGCATGAGGACATGCTTGGTTTAAATGTGGAGAGATTTGATGTGCCACTATTTCGTGGTATATTTTGTGCTTAATTTAGGTGGATTTTATCCACTTTTCCCACATTTATTCAATAAAATGGCATGGTTTTATGATTGTCTCTTAATTTGGACTTAAGTGTGAAAATATTCTTTTTAGACCTTTAATTAGCTAAATTTAATTCACCTTTGATTCCACTAGATGCCTTGATATGTTTGTTAGTGAATTCAGATTGAAAAGGCTAGGAATGGATAAAAGGGATGAAGAGGAAAATCATGCAAGTGGAGAACTCATCGAAAAACAAGGATTTGGGATCCTGAGATCGACGCGCATGCGTACATGACGCGTATGTGTGGATGGAAAATGTCAAGCGACACGTACGCATGATCCACGCGTACGCGTCAATGCTTGCACGTGACCTCATTAAAGTGAATCCGCTTGGGGCAATTTCTGGGCTTCCCAGGTCCAAATCCAACTCACTTCTGAGCCTATTTCATGCAGAAACTAAGAGGAGTCAAGGGAGAAGTTATAATTGAATTTTGGAGGGAATGCTTTAGTTAGTTTCTAGAGAGAGAAGCTCTCTCTTCTCTCTAGAATTAGGTTAGATCTAGATTAGGATTTCTTAGATCTAGGTTTAGTTCATGCTTTGATTTACTTTTCCTTTACAATTTCTTGTTCCTCTACCTTTCCTCTCTCTAGTTTAGCATTTGATTCTTGTAATTGTTTACTTTTATGTTGATGAACTCTTGTTCCTCTTATTTCCCTTTTAATGCAATTTATGTTTTGAGTTCTTTTATTGTTGATTTGCTTTATTGTTGTTAATTCCTTGCAATTGGTAGTGTAGATATACTTTTCTTGCAATTTGATTTTACTTTCCTTTTATGCCTTCCAAGTGTTTGATAAAATGCTTGGAAGGATGCTAGAATAGATTTTTCTCCTCTTGGTCTTCGTTGAGTAATTGGAGACTCTTGAGTTATCTAATACTTTTGTTGATTGACAATTAGAAGTTGCTAATTGATTTGAATTCCACTAAAGCTAGTCTTTCCTTAGGAGTTGACTAGGACTTGAGGAATCAAATTGATTATTTCCACTTGACTTTCCTTCATCGTTAGAGGTTAACTAAGTGGAGCAATGGATAATTCTTGTCACAATTGATGAAGATAATGAGGATAGGACTTCCAATTCTCATACCTTGCCAAGAGCTTTTCTAGTTGTTAGTTTACTTCTTTTGCCATTTACATTTCTTGTTTCTTTATTCAAAAATCCCAAATTATACTTCATAACCAATAACAAGAACACTTTCCTGCAATTTCTTTGAGAGACGACCCGAGGTTTGAATTCTTCGGTTTATTTTTATAGGGATTTGTTACTTGTGATAACCAAATTTTTGTATGAGAGGATTCTTTGTTGGTTTAGAAACTATACTTGTAACAAGATTTCATTTGTGAAATTCTTTACCAATCAAAAATTTCTTCATCAGTCATCTGAAAACACTTCAGAAAATTTTCTCATAACCGGAATCTATTTTAAACTCTGCTCCTTGCCCTACACATTCGCAGCTAACAGCATAACACCTTGACATTCATATCCAGAATAGTTTACTACCACAGAGTTCAAATAGTATCCCTTCGCCACAACCGGTCCTTCCAACCATTCCGACATAAAATGCAACAACCTTTCAGAACAGTCAAGCAAAATACGATTCTTAGATAACCAATCCAATTCCAAGATGATATCAAGACCCGTCATCGGAAAACTAATTAGATCATGAACAAAATCTCACTGTTTAACTCAGAACGAAACTTGTGGACAGCCAAATCTAGTTACAATAGCTTCAGAAGTAGCATTATGCACTTTCAGATCATAAGTCAACACAACTATCTTTAATCCTAACTCACTAGCCTTCTTGAATGCTATGAATGAATGTGTCACTCCAGAATCAAATAAAGCATTTAAAATTTTACCATCTATTTCACAGCTACCTCTAATCAATGTATTGGATCCCTCGACACCTGCAATAGATGTAGTGAATACTCACCCTGGTTGTTGTGCACTCTCGGCTTCACACTTCTTTTTTCTGGATAGTTCCAAGACTTATATCCGGCTCCTCCACAAAAGTAACACACTCTCAGTCCAGCTCTGCACGGAGTTTCAAGATGGTAACTCCCGCACCTCTGGCAAGTCATCTCATTCTGTAACTGCTTCCCAAACCTTTGCCCTTGATGATCATTGCTATAAGGCCTCCGAAAATTATTCTGACCCTGGTTCTGTTGCAAAACAAATCCTCCAAGCTTAAAGGTCCTACCCCTTGGTGCAAAGTTCCTTTCTTGGTTCCTCTGAAAAGGCATCCTTTGACTCCCTTTCTCCACTGTTGCCTTCCTTACACATTCTTCAGCGACTCGGCTCTTGTTCACAAGTTTAGAGAAAACCCTAATCTCTATCGGCCCAACCGAGCTCAAAATATCACTTCGAGGTCCTCTCTCGTACTTTATAAATTTCCATTCTGCAAAGTCTTCCAGAGCACCTTGGCAGATTCGGAAAAATTGGCACATGTCTTCAAAATTATTTGTGTACTCAGAAATAGACATCTGACCCTGTTTTGACTATAGCAGCTCAAGCTCCTTAGCATTTCTAACTGAATTAGGGAAGTATTTTTTGTAGAACTCGTTCTAAAATACCTCCCAAGATATCACAGCACCGTTTGGTTGTAGAATACATCGCATTCACTGCCACTAGTATTGAGCTTCACCCTGTAACTGGTAGGTCGCAAACTCCACCCATTGTTCTTCAGGAACCTGCTGAGCTTGCAGAGCCCGCTCCATTATTTGGAGCCAGTTATTGGCCTCAGTAAGATTTGTGGTCCCTCTGAAGATCGGAGGATGCACCTTCAGAAAAGTAGTGTCATCGGCCCTTCCTCACCATTATTACCATTTCTGTTATTCGCCTGATTCCCTAACGCTTCAGCTGTCGCCTGCAAAGCCGCAACCATGTTTTCCAGGGTTAACATAAAGTTTACAAGGTTATTCCCCGTCAATTCAGGTTTAGTGTTAGTAGTTCTGCCTCTCCCTCGACCATGACCACGTCCACGAGTCGATATCGGGTCCCATTCACACCAAACAAGTGATATCAAGTTGATCAGTCTCAATATCGCAAGTCTAATACTTCAAAGTCCTAAATGCATGATCATGAACATTCATGCCACATATATCAGTTAGATAACCTAATTTAGCATGTATAGACACCGAGGCTATGCCCAAAAGCATAGTCAGTCCGCCTCTCAGGCTCTATAAGAATGAATTGCTCTAATACCATAATGTAACACCTTACCACACAGAGCTTTACACTTAAGCCGTAAAATAGAGGTGGTGTGGTATTATGACCTCTAAAATTTAAAAAATATATATAATAATAATATAATTGAAAGAATATAATATTCGAGGAGCCTTGAAGGTTAGTTAACCAAAAAAGTAAAAAATAAAAGCGCAATGCTCAAGATAACGATTTCTTGCGTACAAAGAAAAGTAAAGATACATATAGATAATAGGAACATAGTGTCAAGGATACAAAACAATCAAGCTCCGGGCTCAACCAACGAAGATAAGGCTGATCGGAGAATATTTACATAAGTAAATACAAAACCCAAGTTCCCAAAGTATTTAAAATAAACCCTAGTTCTCCAAAAGCCTCTAAGAGGAACAAAAGCGAAACATAATAAGAGAAGTCTATACATATATGTACATAAACATTAAAACCCCCAAAAAATACAAAGTCCCAACTCTACTGTGACAAGAACTTCCGACGCCTACGAGGTGCCTCTCGACCTACATCTGAAAATCACAAATATATGTATGAAATGAGAACTGGAGGTTCTCATCATGGTAATGGTGCCAACATATATAATATATAAGGTCTCGGGAAAGCCAAAGGCGATCCTAGAACTCCGATACTCATATTTAAATCTTAAAGTTTATAAATTGAAAACCCTAAACAGGGTAGGTTATCTAAGTTTCTTATTTCTGATTCCTTTCTAACTTAAGCCTTAATTTCCGCCTTCCTCCAATCCTTAAAACTCCAGTGCGCAGACAAGCAATACAGACAAAGTAAACACAAGTAGGATACAGATACAGTAGGTAGCAAATATCGCTGGTAAGCATAATAATCACATAGGTAAAACCAATTAATGCATAATCAAACAAAACACATGTATGCATATGATGTATGCCTGCCCTATGGCTGATGAGTCTCATTTGTCGATTATAAAGCCTGCTCGACATGTCTGGTAGCTAATTCTGCACAGTCTCTCATGCGCCCATCCCCAAGAGTCTATGCATAGCTTTTTCTCAATCATATATATATGTATGTATGTACGTATGTATCAAATTCAGCTCATTGGGGGACTTTCCAGAAAGTTAAAGTGCCCGGCCACATCTTGCGACGTAGGGTCAACAGAGTATCGAATCTCAACCTAGAGCAAGTGGTGGCAAGCCACTACATCTACCGAGAAAAACTCGTATCTCAGATATAAAGTGCACAAGCCAATATATCATTCATATTCATTCATTCATCATCATTATGGCCAATATTCATCAATTATATAACATTTTCCGACTTCTCAATCATAATTCATCATATCTTAAACTTTCTTCACTTCTAAGTTACCACCCCTTCATAATTCAACCCCCTTCACTATCATTACAACTAAATTCTAAGGTCTTGGAGAGTAGAAATAGAGGTTTAGAGGTTCAAAATCATGTTTAAATCACAAAACTCAAGTTGCTGAAAAACAGGGTCCCGTGTACGCATGCATGCACACTCCCGCGGGGATACTAATTTTAACAGAATGGAATACCCGCGTCGCGTGTATGCTCACGTACGCGAGTTCTACAGAATGGCTAAAAATTGTTAAGTGATGCAAAATTTCATTTTATACACCAAACTTTCGACATGCATAACTTTTTCGCTAAAAATCGTTTTTCATCCATTCTTTGAATGGCGTAAACTTCACGAGCACAATTTTCATTTAATACAAGTTTGGAAAAGTTTGAGGATCTGGAAGCCGAGTTATGATTTGTCGAAGTTTGGTCAAAAATTAGTTTTTCTCAACAAATCTCAAACCTCTATTTTTACCAAAATCAAACTTTTAGCACTCAAAATGACACCAACCAAATCCAACACAACTCATATCCTATCACAACCATCGATACCTCAATTTAATCATGTTTATTCCAAAACTTCTCAATTATACAAACAAAATTCACAATTTATCAATATTCATATACCCTTAATCATTATTCTCATTTATCGCCATCAAATCATCATTCATCAATCTATTTCTCCAACCACAATCACATTCACATCATGATTCATTAATCTAATCAAACATCATCAATTCTACATATATTATCAACTAAATCACTAAACATGCTCCAAACTCATAATTCAACTTATCCTAAGTCGTCTAACATAAATTTTCACAAGACATTATATATTACATATAAAAAACCAAAAACCCGCTAATTTCCCAAGCTAATTTATTCCTAAAATATCAAATTAACCACAATTCTCAACACTCAAAACATTAAATTTTTTAAATTGTAGAAGAGCAAACTGAGAGTGACATTGCCACTTCTTTACCAAATTGGTTACTGGACTTTATAAAGTTCGACGTGATAAATGCGTGGCTCCAAACGGTATGACGATCGGAGCTCGGAGTTGAGATTTATGTGGATTTAAATTCAATTCAAGGGTTTTGTGTTTTCTTTTGTTCTTCCCCGTCATTACCAAGTTCCAGCGTGAAATGAGAATAAAAAAGGGAAAGGAGGCTGAGTTCGTTAAGTGCGGGCTGGATTGAGTTGGGTCTTAGGTTCGGTTTAGATTCAGTCCGATCAGTTCGATTTATTTGGTCCAAATTTTTAAAATTTGTGTCAAAATTCATATTTTAATTAATTTTATTTCATTAAACTATAAAATTCAATTTTTAAATTTTTTTATTAATAATTAATTTATTAATTAATTATTCGTTAATTATGTGAAATTTACATTATATTTTATGTAATTTATTTTTTCCAACAAATTTTAATTAAATCATTTTATATTCAGGATCTATATTTATCGTCTCTGATCTTTACCGCAAATTTTATTAATTTTATCAATTCAAAGCTTTGCCGTTACAAGTTATATTAATTTCTAATTTATTAGTTCATCCTTTAAAATAAAAAAATATAAAAAAATATTCTCTTCTTTTTTATGATAGAAAAAAAAATCTTCTCTTCATTGTGACAAAAATATTAGATTTTGATGCATAATAAATTATTACCTGCCTAAATAAAACCACAATAATTTATATTAATAATTAATTAATTTTAAACTTTTTAAATTCAAAATTTAAAAAATTTAAAATTGATTAGATCAACCTAATTAAAACTTATAAAAATTTTCATTTTCTCTCTCACATTAACCTATTCACTTCCAACAATCACACACACAGACCCCTTTCTCTCACCGTCAGGTCCTCTCCACCTTCCCATTGCGACCCACTCCTCTTCTATCACCGACATCTGGTTCGTCGGATTCGCCACCGTCGACAAGAACTGCTTTTCTTTCGCAAACCAGATGTGTTACCGGAGCCGCCGTTGCAGTTGGAGTTAAACTTGAACTCAACCCTAAGGCGACGGTGATTTCGAGGGCGGGAGGACAGCCTGAGAAGCCATGGAGGCAAAAAAGACAATGGGCCGTCTCCGAGACCGAGAAAGCCAGCAGCTCCGACGAACAAGCCTTCGTTGTTGTGGCCGCAGCCGATGGCTACATTGGAGACTGAAACGGAGCGGACCATAATAGTCTCCTTCATTGTTGTTTGGAGGCAGATTCTATTACGGCACTCGGAGAGGTCCAGGGACTTGCACTGCGTTGCGGCGCAGGGAATTGGTGCATAGGAAGCCTATGAAGCCGGTTGGAATATTGGATCATCTTGGTCATAGTTGAAGGGAGAGTGTAGATTCTGAAGGTTGTGTTTTTAGGGAGTATGAAGTGGGGCATTACGGATGTTATTAAAAAAATATTCATTTAATATGAAAAAAAAACATTTTTATACTTAACAAAAGAAATATTCAGTTATATTTTAGGAAAAATAATTAAATACCTATAAAATTTAAAAAAAATTATGAAATTCTCAAAGAAATAGAGACATTCACATTTGTAATACAAAGAAATTCGAAAAATATATAAAAAAAATCCATTTAGTATGAAAAAGAAACATTCCAATATTTAGCAGAAAAAACATCCATATATATTAACTCGTAAAAATTTTAGATTCACTCAAAAATATTTAACTAATTTTTTACTAATACCCTTTTGGTTCCTACCATTATTCTAATCTCAATTGTCATCACAATGTCATGATAGGTCGTTATCGTTAGTATAAATCACGTCATTTATCATCATAATGCCACAATAATAGGCCACATCAATATCACCTTATGTATCATCTATATCATAGCGCCACCTTGAGCCTTACTACAACGTGATCTCATCCGCACGGCGTCTGCATAAAATAATTTGAATCATGAGTTGCTTCGAAGTTAGATATGAAAGTGTTCAAATATTTCGCTATCTAATTTGAGATTATTTAAAAAATTTCAAATAGAATGAATTCATAATAAATAAACAATTATCTCAACTAAACTCTAATTTCTAAAACTAAATTCACTAATGATTAACAAAGCTTGACGCATATAGATTATAACTCATTAAGAAAAAAACCCCGTAAAAAATTAAAAGTAAATTCTATCCGATCTTCTTTAAATTAGAGGATAAATTATTTCTTATAACATATGTTTTTATTATTAAATGAAATGAAATGAAATGAAATTTTTATAACAAAAGTTACATCACTGATTTAAACAAAAATTTTCCAATTTCAATTCTCCCTCCCCCCAAAAATTGATTTAAACAATGAATAATGTGATTATGCTGTAATTTAACCTCAAATTGCATCAACTTCACGTTTTACTATACTATCCATCGAGTTGATGATGAGGATAATAAGATAAAATTAGCACTATTGTTGTGATTCACACACTACTCTCTACTAATAATATGATGAGTCCTAAGTAAAATAACTTATCACAAGATCATATATATTAAGATTTTGATGTGAAAGGATGAACGAATTAAATAGTCCAGTGATAGGGTAATTTACATCATTATTAATTTTAAATGTTTTAATAATTTTTATAATTTACAAAAAAAGTTAGATCATGATTAATTAATTAAATTAACAAAATTTAGGTTAGATTAAGAGTTTAAATTAATTATGATAAGTCAATTAATTTTATTTTAATTAATAATAAAAAAATATGTCATAAGAGATAATTTACCCTCTAATTTAAAGAAGGTTGGGTAAAATTCACCAAAATTAAAATCCAACAGGAACGTTAGCAAAATAAAGTCTAAAACTTTTGAAATATATTTGATATGTTAACAAAACTACATCTAAATAAAATTCAATGTTTGCCATATCTTTTGAAATTTGCATTTGTATGTCATATCACCCATGTTAGATATATACTAAAATTAGTCACTAAAATAAACTATTAATATAAGATACACATAAAAATATAAAATGTATATTAAAAATAAATTAAGTTACACATATATATTTATACACAAATAAATAATAACTTATTTTAATGTACAAATAATATTTTTAATATCATATATAGGTGATTGGCAAATATTTTGATATATACTTATTATATTTCATTTGTCTTTTTTACTTGTATCATATTGGTTAATATAAGTTGAGAAGCATATTAATCGGTTTTGGTTGATGGAGTGAGGAGAGTTGTTACAGAGATGAGTTCTTTTAAAAGTCCTGGATTGGATGGATTTTCAGCGGTTTTTTTTTAAAGAAATATTGGAAAGTAATTGGAACTGATGTTTGAAAGATTATATGTAAAATTTTTGCAGGAAAGGTCTTAGATGCATCTATATTTGAGATCCTTATCATTCTTATTCCGAAAGTGGATAACTCGACAGTCATAAGGGAATTTAGGCTTATAAGTTTGTGCAATATCATATATAAAATTATAATAAAGGTTCTGGTTAAGATCAAGAAAATTATCGTTGTCTAGAAGATCTTCAACTTCATGCGTAAGATCAAGTCTAGGAAAGAAACCATTGCCTTTAAAATAGACTTTGAGAAGACATATAATAGGGTATATTAGAGATTTTTTCACCATACTCTTAAAAGTTTTAGCTCTCTGCACAACATTATTAGTCTGATCATGGGATGCGTTTGCTATTTTTTTCTTTCGATCTTATGGAATGGTGAGAGATTACAAAATTTTAATCCTCAGAGAAGTCTGAGGCAAGGTGACTTGTTGTCCCTGTACCTCTTTGTGCTATGTATCGAACAATTGGCATGCCTTATATCTTACTATGTGTCAAATGGGTCTTGGGTAACTGTTGCTATTTCCAAAGGTGGGCTCAGGATTTCTCATCATACGTTCGCTGATGACCTTTTCCTTTTCTGCAAGGCAACCAGGTTTCAGGTTGACATGGTCATGCAAGTTCTAAAGCTTTTTACCAAGGTTTTTGGTTTGAAAGTTAATCTGGCCAAGTCTAAGGCGCAACGTTCTAAGAATGTCACACAACAGAGGAAAGAGGTATTGTCGAGGATTTCTCAAATCCACTTTACTCAAAATCTGGGAAAATATCTAGGGTTAACATTGGCCATGATAAAGCGGAAAAAAAGGTAGTGCAAGAGGTTATTAAGAAGATTTAAGGAAGATTAGCTAGCTGGAAAGGTCGACTACTTAATAAGGCAAGAAGGTTGTGTTTAGTTAAGTCGGTATTGACATCCATTCTAGCTTATGAAATGCACGTCTCTTAATTTTCCTCTTATGCATGTGAAAAAATTGATTCGGTGATGCAACAATTTCTTTGGAAAGATTAGGTGGATGGAAAGATTAGGTGGATGGGAGAGGATTATCTTTTGTGAAGTCGACAAAGGTAGTGACCCTGAAAAAATACGGAAGTCTCAAGGTGAGAAACTCTTAGTGTGTGAATATTGTCCTTCTCGAAAATTTTGTTTGGCAACTTCTACACTATAAAGATAAATTATGGGTCCAACTCTGATCCAGCAAGTATTTCTCAAATGGTAGAGGTTTTGAAGTTTCTTACAGAGCCTCGTATGTTTGGAAAAGTGTGATAAAGGCCTTTAATAGAGGGTTTTGTGTGGTGTTGTGGCAATTCAGACCAATCCTTGTGGTTCGATCAGTCGTTACCTTTGGGTAAGCATGCAGACTTCCTCCCTTATGTGCCTATTACAAACGTCCAACTTTCAATTGTTGATGTTATCCATAACTGTAGATGGAATTTTAGTAAGCTTTATTCTCCCTTACCCCATCATGTCAAATTGACTTTGGCTGAGTTTCTCGTTCCTAGTCACAACTATATGGCCTGGGGTGGGTTTGAAAAGCTGCCTTAACTGAGGATTACACTACCAGAAGTGGTTACCTTGGCTGGTGAAAAGGAAATACCAGAGGAATGAGAGTGAAGGCTAGAACTGATTATGGAAGATCTTTATCCTTGAGAAGATCAATTTCTTCTTGTGGTTGTCCATCCAGAATATTGTTCCTATCGAAGTGTTTTGGTTCAATCAAAATTTATCTTCAAGTGATATTTGCCAGTATTGCAGAGATAAGTCAAAATCGATTCTTTATCCACAATGATAGAGCCAAAGCTGTCTAGAACATATTATATTCCTTTATTAATGATCTTAACGGAATGCTTGACTTCTCTTCATGGGTTAAGCATAGTATTTCAAGAAAGGATTGTCTTATCATGGTATGAATTTGGTGGATATAGAGGCATCAGTTCTAAGAGGTGTTTAACCTTGGTGAGTCTTGGTCAGAGAAGAAGGTGGCAATGCTATCTAGAAGCTTGAACTATGAGTTGAATTCCTTGCAAAATATTTGCCCCATCATCATGAATATTGATTGGAGTTATCAGAGGGAGCCTCCCCCTAATAACATGTTCAAGTTCAAGGTCAACTGTGATGCAAGTGTCTTTCATGAAGCTCAATTGGTTGGATTATTTGGATGTGTATTGAGGGATGATAAAGGGAGATGGCTGCTGGGCTCTTTTGGCGCTTTTTCTTTTTGGCCTACTTATCGTTGTGAATTGTTGGTAGCCTGGTAGAGACTAATGTTGGCTTAGAAAGCTGAATGCAAGTGTGTTATCTGTGAGACAGATTTAGATGCTTATTTTGTATTGAGCAATATCACCAAGAACAATTCAAATGGGGATACAGATATTGTGCTCAAGCTCCAGGAGCTTTTGTCCAAGGCTTGGGAGGTTCATTTTCATCTTGTTCGAAGGGAAGCAAATTATGCTACAAATTGGTTGACCAAAACTGAGGCCAGAAATACGATAACTTATGTTACCTGGATCAACCCTAGTGATGAATTAGAGTGAATTCTGCTGAGAGATGGTGTTGCTTTTAGCTAGTGTGTTGTGCTCTTTGAACTTGTTTGTTTTGTTTTTGTAATCTTTTAATACCTCAGATATTGGTAAATATATGCCTTATATATATTTCCTTAGTGATATCTCATTGAGATCACATCATCGCTTATAAAATCCTAGAGTATTTATGATAAAAAATATTTATATAAAAAATATAAAACAAAAATATTTATAATAACTTGAAATACTTATAATCTCTTAAATGAATATAGTCAAAATAATTTTTAACAGATTATAGATTAACTACTTTGGTCTTTAACAAAAGTTTTTTGGATTTTCACAGTATTTTTTAGCTTGGTAGACCAAGAATTAACCATTGTAGATTTGAACTTTATTTAAGGGTTTGTCACTGATTAATAGATTGCTGCATATACAATGCTGGATTAAAATCTTGACACTTGCTTAAATAAACTAGTGAGTGTAACACCCCTTATGTTAGAAAAATTTAATTATGAATAAATTACGTTTTATTTTATTAAATTGAGCTTTTTATTATAGAAATTATTTTTATTGAAGGTATTTAAATTAATTTTTATGATAATGAGTTTAAATTAATTATGAATCTTATTCTATTTAATTAGATATTTTGCTTAATTGAAATTAATAATTTTAGTATTTTCTTAATTAAAATTTAAAGTTTTAATAACTGAAAAATAATGAAGATTTGTTAATTTAATTTGAATATTAAAATTTTTGGTTTAGTTTTATGAACTGAAAAAATTAATTAGAATATCTCTAATTTTAAATTAGAATAGCTATTTGAAACTAATCAGTAAGTAGATAAACAAATAATGTTCTTGAAATAATTTTATTGGGTTAATTTTAGTTTTAAATTACTACTCCACCCTCTAATTTTATTAAGGGTCCTACACAACCCTTTTTCCCTTTTACCAAACCCAAATTCCCAAATTAAAACCCTCTTCTAACCTTAACACACACTCTTTGCCGCACACAAAACACACACACCCTAGGAAGAGATGCATAGAGTGAGAGAGCTACGATGATGAAGAGAGAAAAAAGGGGGCGACGCCGGCTAAGGTCTGCCGCCATTGCTATCGTCGTCACGGTTACAACCATGGAAGACCATCGCCATCGCAGAAGGGAGCCAGTTGAGGTCGCCACCGCGCTTTGTTTCCGTCACTTCTGAATCTTCGACCGCCGCTGGTAGGGCTTGTCGCTATCACTGAAGCTCCCGTCACCGTCAATTGGAAGCCATTGTTATTGATCCGATGAACAAAACACGAGAGATTCATGTGATGGTTAAGATGAATATTGGATATTTGATGAGTTGTTGGGTGTTAGGAAGGATGGATACGATTTAGGCTTGAACATGGATGCGGTTTGATAGGTATTGATTGCAGAAGAAAAAGGTCTAAAAAGTGTTATTGTAAATGTTGCTTAAACTTGAGGATTATGAAAGTTTGGTTTCTTATCCTATAAGGTGAATAATTGAATAATGTTATGATGAGATTGAATGAAGAAAAGGTTATGTGTTTAAGTTAGATATAGGAGGTTGTCTATAGATTTTTATGTTGTATTTGAGTTAGTTTGCAATCTTGACCTCGAATCTAGAGTATTATATTTGACACCTTATACCCGCAAGCCGTATGTAATCGCCGAAGCCTAACCCGATGAAATTTAAAGTGTGGAGTAGAAAGTGGAAGTGTGTTGACTATTATGATGTGATTTATATTTGTTATGAGATTATCGATGAAAAACGATATTTTGATTTGAGGATTATAACAAAAGTGAGATTCATATTAGGCTTATGATGAGAGATGAGATTAAATTGAGATGCATTTAAGAATTGCAGGTAAAGGCTCTACTTATTATAGTTATATATAGTTAAGTCATCGCACTACAAGAAAATTAGCCTTTTTTTCACGCTTTTAAAGCGTGCCGAAAAATAAAAAAAGCGTTGCGATAGATTTTTGCCACGTTTTTTGAGCTATCAACACACTTTTAAAAGGGTCAATCTGTAAGCGTGCCAATTACTCTATTGCCATCTATTGACAGGTTTATTTTTTGCCACGCTTTCATCTATTGCCATGCTTAAAAGCGTGACTATATGTATAACCCTATAGCCACGCTTTTAGAAACATGCCTATTGGGTTGGTTTTGGCTACGATTCAAAAGCGTGCTGATAGGAGAATATCTAACTACACTTTTTTAATGTACCTAGAAATGAACCTATTAACCACGCTTTTAAAGTATGGCTATATTCTTATTAAATTAAAAAAAACTTGGTATATGCTTTTACATGTACTCTAATGCGCTCCAAAAACGATAAAAATCATTGACAAAAATGTGAATATCATTTAAAAAAATTAATCAATAAAAATTAGTATTATATTAGTAAAATTCAAACCAAATTAGCCATGTCATATCTATACATGCAACAACCGCGTACATGAAATTTACAAACATAAACGAAAATGAATTTCTAGAAAGAGAATTAAAGAAATGTCATTGATTCTCAACATCCTTCCTAGCGACATTCAAACTTCCACTTCCAGTTGATAGTAGAGTTTTATCAACTAAATTAATTGCCTAGCTATCTAAAATCATATTAAATTACACATACAGGCAATTACAAACATAGCCCCTTCTCCAATTGTAATTTCAGATCAAATTCCAATCCAGTTATGCGCATTATCCATTCAAAGAACAACCACTTCCACAATTTCAATTTAGATAAAAGCCGCCCATAATGCACATTACCAATTAAAAAATGCACCACATTCTTTAATTTTAGATTTTAGAAAATGGAAAACATCAACATAACACAAACAAATTTTTAAAAAAATTGAAATTTAAATCATGTAACTCATTGTAAAGCCATGAAAAATGGGTCAAAGAAAAACATTGATGAATGATGAGAAATTGAACTTCCATTTTCATGTGTCAATATTTAAACTTCCATTTTTACATCACTGCAACACAGGAATAGCGAAATAGCCAGGGAATCAAAATAATGGAATAGGAACAGAGAAACAGAGAGAAGAAATACTTACGGAAAACAAAGAAACAGTGACGATTGAGGGAGGAGCGAGAGAAAGGCAACGTCGATGGGTGGTAGGGTTTGGGAGAGAGAGTGACCGCTGAGGAAAGGCACGTTGATGCAGGGTGCGTCGACAAAGGCAGTGTCGATGGAGGGTGCAAGGGTTGCGAATTTGAGGAGGAGGCTTGTGTTGAAGGTGCAAGGGTTGCGACAGAAAGGGTAGCGACAGAGAGGGTGCGAGAGAAGGTTGCGATAGAGCTAGGGTGCGATAAAGGGCTGCAAAAGAGGGCTCGGAGAGAGGACTGGGTGCGAGGGTTCTCATCAGCAGTGATGAATTGGTTCTCAACAGTGATGAAGATGAAGGGCTGAGAGAGATGACTGGGTCTTCGATGGCTTGAGTAGTAAAAGGGTTCTCACTTAGCTTCTTTAGGATTAAAGGGTTTAACATGAAAAAAATTAAAGTGTTTGGAAAAAAAATGGTGGAAAATTAATTTTTTTTGCGGGAACTCTGTCGCTATGCACTTTTAGGGTGCCCAAATAATTAGAGGATATAGGCACGCTTTAAAAATGTGATCGTAACAAAACAAACTAACCACGCTTCAAAAGCGTGCCTGTTATCCTCTATGGCCATGCTTTTGAAGCGTGGCCAAATCACTAATCAATCGCTACTCTCATGAAAGAGAAAAAGCGTGCCAAAAAAAGCATGGCCAATTCACTAAGCAGTCACCACCCTCATAAAAACGTGGCCATTGACCACTTTTAGCCACACTTTTAAAGTGTGTCATGAAAAAATGTGTCGACAGGCTTTTTTCTTGTACTGTCCTAATATTCTCGCTATTAGAATGGCGCAGCCGAAAGCGTGATATTCTAATGATGAAAGTCTTACAATAAACTAACTATTAGACTAATCCAAATTGATTATTTTTAACATATTTTTAGTACTATGAAAATCTCTAAAAATTACTATCACCAGATAAATTGGTCTTTCCATTGCTTTTAATAAAATTTAGTATGTGATTGAGCAAATATATTCTTAAAAAAATTATTATAAAATAATTAGTTTTATAAAAAAAATATCGTTATATAACAAATTAGTCTCCCTTATAAATTAACCAATACTATCTCGAAATTTTCCACAATAATAAAAATTTGTTAAGAAATAAAATATTTAATTTAAAATTCTTCAAGAACAATTTAATTGTTTGCTCTGATTATTTCGTTAACAAATGATTTACTTGATCCCAAAAAGAGAGAAATTCTATAAAGTCACAAAGACTTTAAGGAGAACAAAAGGAAAAATAAGAGAGTCTAAGCACGGAAAAAAAAAAAAAAAAACATATGGCAAATAATAAATCTTCACAATGCCAAATAATCTCAAGCCAAAAATTAAAACTAAATAGCCTGTATTAGAATAAACGTTTACCTATAGATCCGCATATAGTAATAGACACCAACATTGTAATACGTAGCATAACATTCCCGAATGCAATTTGAAAGCTTTTCAATCTTTTCCGAATAAGACGTAGAAGGCAAACGCAAATAACGATGATTGCATTTAGCAATACACTCCTTCAGCCTTTTACTCTTGGAAGGAAATTCATGAATATTGCCATCTAATTCAACGGAAGCACAACTACTAATCACTACAATAGTAATCAACAACATAAGTGCATGAGCCGTACTATTGTTTCTAGCCATGTCTCTTCTTTATTTTAATCTTACAACAAGAAATTTATTATATACAAAGTTCAGTATATACTTAAATTAAAGTATTCTTTAACATTATCATATTCACTAAAATTCTAAAATGAAGATATTTTTCTCTGTTAATTTATGTCTCTTACTTCTACTAAAAGCTTAAATTTCAATTAATATAAATAAAACAAAATATTGTCGTTCCTTGCAACGAAAGTATAATCTTAGAATTGTTTATTATTTGATAACATTGACTGCCTCTTAAATTTAATCAATTTTGATTAAAAAGATACTCATTATAAGATAATATAGTGCTAACTTAAGAAATCTAAATATATATAGTAGGACATAGACATTATTGCACAGATGGCGTTAAATATAAAATAAAGGTCACAAGTCATAACAAAGAAATGAAAAGCTATACAAAAAATTGAAAGCATAATATCGTTGATGTGGAATAATGCCATTTATAATAGTAGTGAAGACAAAAGATAAAACAGAAAGATATTTTAAGCATGATGGAATAATGGTCGTTTTTTCATCATGCATGACAAAAAAAAAAAAATGGAAGCCTTTTGTTCCGGACCGGATACCTGATCCTTCCTCGGAGTAATCATTGAACCTGGTTATTCGGGTCTGGGTCACCACTACAGTCTAAGCAGGCCCAATAACCACAAATTGGCTTAGGAATTTCTAGCCAAACATTTAAATTTAAATAGCTCTCTTATTTTATCTTAGCCAACAAGATAAGATAAGATAACAACCGCATATTATATAAACGGAGTCAAGGACACTTTTAGATACGTAATGCACTAAACCCTCTCCTATACCTCTTAGATCCATTCTAACTTGAGCGTTAGAGTGCCTTTGCAGGTATCACGCCCCCCATCACTTCAAGAATTCGACCAGTCGTTATCAAGTACGGCTAGTCCTCGATCCCTTTAAAAATCCATACGAGTGACATTTTGTACATTGGCGCCCTCTGTGTGGACCGACCAAATCTTGTCGGTATGACAGAGGAATTCAAAGAGCGATCCTCGAGTCATCACCATGAATCTAACCCGCCAAATCTAACGCATACACCACGAAACAATATTCCCTCGCCAACCCACAGGAAGGTAAGCAGTGCAGTGTATTGCCAGTCAATTACTGACAAACAGCAAAAACGAGAGGACGGGATTCCCAAAAATATCGAAGGCCTAGAAGAAAAGGCGATCCAGATAGTTCAAGAGCTATATGAAAGGTTACAAACCCTGGAAGGCCAGATCGCTTCCAAAAAGAGATACCAGCCAGAACATACGAGTCAAGCGACCTCCAAGATCCAGTCACATCGAGAAACCAAGAACGAGAAGTCATCCAAACGGCGACAAGGAAACAAAGAGATTACAGCCCTTCCCGAGAGCCGGAATGCCAACGCGATGAGGACGACAGAAGACACCGTCGGGATTCCAAGTGGACGAAAAGCGAGCATATGATAATGGGAGCAACCTCATTGATAAACCACTATTTTATGGTTTATCTTGTGCTCAATTGAGTCGTTTTTATCAACTCTTTACCCACTTATTCATATGATTTGCATGTTTTACATTTTCCTTCCCATAATTTATTCTATGGTTGAAAACTTGCTTCCTAGAGTCTTTAATTTGTGTATTTTAATCATCTCGTATTACCATTCGATGCCTTGATATATGTGTTAAGTGTTTTCAGAGATTACAGGGCAGGAATGGCTCAGAGGATGGAAAGGAAGCATGCAAAAATAGAAGGAATACAAGAAGTTGAAGAAATTGCTAAGCTGTCCAACCTGACCTCTTCGCACTCAAACGGTCATAACTTGAGCTACAGAGATTCAAATGATGCGATTCTAGTTGCGTTGGAAAGCTAACGTCTGGGGCTTCGATTTGATATATAATTCACTATAGTGGCAGTACAGAAAAATGACGCACATGCGTGAATCACGCAGACGTGTCGTTCTGCAGAAATTCCAACGACCTGCACGTGTTTGAACTCGGTCCCAGCGATTTCTGGGCTATTTTCGACCCAGTTTCAAACCCAGAAAACACAGATTAAAGACTGCAAAGTGGAGGAATGAAGGGAGATGACTCATATTTCACTTTTCATAATTTAGATGTAGTTTTTGGAGAGAGAGACTCTTTCCTCTCTCTTAGGATTTAGGATTAGGATTCCTCTTAAAGGATTTAGGATTTCTTATTATTTCAACTTACAATTTCTTCTGAGCTCAAAGTTCAATACTCCTTTATTTTGACTTCTCTTCTACTTTGAGATACTTTAATGCTTTTATTTATTAATGACTTATGTTGCCAAATTGGCTTATGAACTTCTCCATGTTACATTTGATATCTTTATTAATTCAATTTGAGGTATTTCAAAATTATAATTGCTTTCTTTATATAAATAATTTAGATTTTTTTCTTTTGGCTTTGGTTGAGTCATTAGAGACGCTTGAGTTATCAAACTCATTGTTGATTGAAAATTGAAATTCTTCAAGAATTAATTCGAGTTCCAATAACTCTAGCCTTTCCCAAGGAAAGACTAGGACCTGAGGAATCAAAATTAATTTATCCACTTAACTTACCTTCATAGTTAGAGGTTAATAAAGTGGGAGAAAAATCCAATCCTCATCACAATTGATAAGGATAACTAGGATAGAACTTCTAATTCTCATACCTTGCCAAGAGTTTTATTAATTATTAATTTATTTTTTCTTGTCAATTAAATTACTTGTTCAAACCTTTTAGAAACCCCACGATACACCTTTGCATAACCAATAATAAGAACACCTCCCTGCAATTCCTTGAGAAGACGACCCGAGGTTTAAATACTTCGGTTATCAATTTCAAAGGGGTTTGTTACTTGTGACAACCAAAACTTTTGTAAGAAAGGAATTCTTGTCGGTCTAGAAGCTATACTTACAACGGAAATTTATTTGTGAAAATTCTAGATCGCGCGAGAGTTTCGTTCTTCAAAATGGCGCCATTGTCGGGGAATTGCAAACGTGTGTCTTATTATTAGTTATTGTAAATATTTTTCAAAAAAAAATCAGATTTTTATCTTAAAATTTTTTTTTCAAAAATCATATCTTTTTCAAAATCTTATCTTATCTTTTTTTTTTCAAAAATCATATCTTTTTCAAAATATTTTCTTTTTGTTAGTTTTTGTTTTTTTTTTATTTTCTCTTACTTCTATGAACTCTCACCCATTTGGCTATGAGTCTGGTTACAATTATGTTGCAGGAAAAGGAGATTATAATGACAACTTGCATCAAGGATGGGACAATCAAAAATGGGAGGAGCCACAAGGACTTGATCAACCCTCATGGCAACAACCACCTCCAATGGACTATCAACAACCATTCTGTGATGCATATCAAGGCAATGACTATGGTGAACAACCTTTTGATTATCAACAACCACCACCATATGCCTATGAACCTCCTCCTCAACATGACTTTAGACCACCATACTCACAAGCTCCTTTCCGTCATTCACCTCCATATGACCCTAACCCTCAACCATCATACCAATCACCTTATGAGCCTTATGAACCATATATAGAACCACCCAAATTTCAACCCAATCACTCCCAAGAACCACCACCTCAATATACACCATCTTCATATCCATCAATCCAAGAGAACTATGATCCTACTTATCATAGCCGAGCGCAACAAGAGTCAAAGGATCGTTTCAAGGAGACAATGGATCGACTCAATGCAACCATTCAACAACTGGGCCAAGCGATAAGCCGACTAGACTCCCGACATCTGGACACTCAAGGAACTCCCATGACTTCATGTGGAGAATCTACTGAAGAACGCAGCATGAAGGAGAAGCTAGAAACTCCGGTGGACAATGAGCAGCATGACTTTGTATTGAAACAATTGAAGGAAGCCGTAATCGTTAAAGAGGAAGAAGTGGTCAAAGACTTAGGAGATGCGGAACCTCCATGGGAAAGTCAGGTTATAAAGCCTCCTTCCAAGGTGATTGAAATTGATGCTGAGGAGGGTGTACAACCTCTAAGGCATATCCTGGTTGAAGACTTGGAAGAGGTTGATCAAGAGACAGAGACTAAAGAAGCAGAAGCACAGCCTCCCATGCCCTTGGTAAGCAATGAAGAAGAGATTAAATTGGAAGAAAGCTACCAAGAAGAAGAGGTTGAAAGTGAAGAAGCTTGCAAAGAGGTGGAAGTTGTCAGAGAAGAGCACAAGGGAGTAAAGCCTGCAACTACCTTGCCAAAGTTGTTGGAGACCCCTCCCCCTAAGTTGCCATCATCCTTCACAACATTCAAGTGGGTAAAATTCATATCCCTTAGCTTTCTAATTCCACTTGAATATGGGCTACTAGAGACGGACAGTCAACTTAGAGCTCTTTGTGACATTAAGAGTAAGAGGAAGATGGTCAGTGGTAAGAATTGTCCTGCAAGGTTCATTATGGTTGGAAGCTTTAAGTTTAAACGCAAAGGTTGGTGTATAGCTCAATTGAATGGGTTTAGGAAGTTATTTGGACACTTTAGTGAGAATTCTAAAGCTGAACCACCCGGATGGAATCATGATAATCAACTTGAAGACGGGTGTAGAAACAAGATTTGGGATCCGGGAATATATGAGGATCAAATTTGGGAGCTCAAAGCATGTGAAGAACTCCATCAAAGCTTGAGGAATTTACTTGGTATTGATAGAGCTTATTGGAAGTCCAAGCATTGGTAGAAGTTTCAGGATGAGTTCAACCACAAGCCACCATGACAGAGAGCTCACCAAATGTCCAACTTAAGTACTTTAACTAAAAGTGCTAGGTGGGAGAAAACCCACCATGGTATGATCATTCTTTTTCAATTTAATTCTGTTTCGTTTTGTTTGTTTTTTAGTTTTATTTTATTTGATTGAACCTAGAATCATGCATAACATTCATATTAGCATTGCATTCTGCATTTTGCATATTAAAAAAAACGCACACGACGCGACAGCATTGCTGACGCGTCTGCGTCAAATATGCGTTGGGAAGAAAATAAGATTGAACAAAGAGTCACGCGAAAGTGTGGCTGGAGGCGTGCCTTTGGCACAATTTGACCCATGCGACCGCGTCGCTGACACGTCCGCGTCATGTGGGAAAAATGCCTTCCACGCGTCTGCGTCACCCACGCGAACGCGTGGCCCTGTAAAATCAACGTAAACGGGTGTATGGCAGCAAGTTGTGATGGAGTGGGGCTAGAATGGTGCTGGACGCACAAACCCCATCACGCAAACGCGTCGCCCACGCGTTCGCGTCACTTACAAATCGCGCCAACCGCGCGAACGCGTGCTCCACGCGTCCGCGTCACCTGCGCCACACAGCTTATCCTAATCACTGCCAACTATCTTATCTTTTCTTCCCCAAATCTAAATCTTTTCCTTCCCTTCTTTTTCTTTTTTCTTTTTTTCTTTTAATTGGTGTTGGAAATTTATTTGGGTCATTATTTTGCTTGTGGATTATTAAGAAATTGTTTGACAATTATATATAACTTTTTATAGGGTTGCGTGCATGTTCAATTTAATACTTTCAATAACTTATTTATCATGCATGCTAAGTGTTTGTGAAAAGCCCGTATGGCATCACGCACTATTTTTCTGTTATCCTACTTTCATGCCTGCTTTTCACAAAACCTTTTTATATTTTATTAATTATTTATAATTGTCCATACAAACATATTGTTAGTTTGAAAGGCTTGGTAATCTAACTTGGATATTGAATGCTTGATCTATGCTACTCATGCCTTTGCCAGCATGCCAATAAACATCTTGCATTTAATAGCCATCACATGCACTTGTCATATTTCCAATTGATGAACTTTTCACATGTAGTCATGACCATGTGTTAACAACATCCTTCTTTACGGTGCATTGATTATCACTTGTACCATCCTCTTCCTTGCTCTAACCCTTAGCTTTAAAAGTTACTTTTTTTCCCTTTTCAGGATGGCCACTAAGAAGGGTAAAGAGAAAGCTACTCCCAAACCACCGGCAAGAAAAGGAACAAAAAAGAGCACCAGCTGAGAAACCACAACCCCCATCCACTTGCACATCTTAGCATGCACCGAGAATGATGCAATCTTTAAGTGTGGGAAGGTCGATACTGATCTCCATGGGTTAGCTATTCTCTTCTCAACACCAATGTCTTATTTTCTTTATTTGTTCATTGTTGCATTCACATGTTTGTTTGATTTTGTGCATATTTTACCACTTGATTGAAGTAATATTTTCTTTTTCAAGAAACCTTTTATAGTATTTCACTAATTTGAATAAAACTTTTTGAAAAACTTGTATGAAGAAATATTATTTTGGAACATGGTTTAGAGCTCGAACACACAAAACCAGTGAGATTTTGAGCCTATTTGATTGGTTGCATTTTATCAACTAATATTTTATTTTTGGTGTCTGTTATTCTCTCTAAAATTGTGATCCTTGTCTTGCTTGATTCTATATTTCTATTGTTTAATGTGTGCATACATTTATATGATTGAGGCCTTACTTCACTGAGCTTACATACCCATATGGCCTTACCCTTTCATTATCCTTTGCAAACCAATGTTGAGCCTAGTTTACCCCTTGTTCTTTACTTTAGCTCATCACTAACTCTAAGAAGAAAACAATAATGTCCTTAATTTGAATCCTTGATTAGCTTAGACTAGTGAGAGTGCTCATGAATTAAGTGTGGGGAAAGTGGATTTGGAAACGTTTGGTTTGAGAATTGAGTATGTTAGACTTTGTGTGAAAATGTGAAAAATGTTAAGAACATGTTTATACATTCAATACCTTAATCATATGCATTGAAAAAAATTATTAAGAAAAGAAAAATAGAAAAAAAAGAGAAACAAGAAAAGAAAAAAAAAGAACAGAAAAATAAAAATGGGACAAAATGCCCCAAAGTAAATGGTGATAGCAATGCACATGTACTGTACTCAAAACTTGGAATGCATAAATATGTAGTAAACGCAGTTAATGAGTAGTTATTGATTTTATATTATGATTACATGGATTGTCCTAAGTTAGGTGGAAAGTTTAAGTTAATTAAGGATTTAGATTTTAGTCCACTTGGCCAAATACAATCCTACCTTGACCCTAACCCCATTACAACCCTTAAAAGATCTCTTGATTTGTGTATTGGTGCATTAAATTTTTGTTGATTGTTAGATGAAGAGCAAGCTATAGAAAGCAAGATTAGTAGAGAATTGAGAGAATTGACCCTAGACACTTGAGAATAAGAATGATATACACTACCAGTAAGGGTTCAGTGCTTAATTCTATGTTCCCTGCTTTCATGAGCTATCTTCTTCTTGCAAGTTATTTGTATTGTATTTTGTGATTTGAATTAGTGAAATCCAGTTCAATAAATTTGTTCTTGAAAGATTTATTTACTTTTTAACCAAGTAGGTAGAAACATTTTGCATTTAGTTGCATTCATAGATTGCATTTCATACATTCTACCATTCTTCTTCATTCCATTATAGCTTCTCTTGAGCTTAGCATGGGGACATGCTAATGTTTAAGTGTGGGGAGGTTGATAAATCACTATTTTATGGTTTATCTTGTGCTCAATTGAGTGGTTTTTATCAACTCTTTACCCACTTATTCATATGATTTTCATGTTTTACATTTTCCTTCCCATAATTTGTTCTATGGTTGAAAACTTGCTTCCTAGAGTCTTTAATTTGTGTATTTTAATCATCTCTTATTACCATTCAATGCCTTGATATGTGTGTTAAGTGTTTTCAAAGATTACAGGGCAGGAATGGCTCAGAGGATGGAAAGGAAGCATGCAAAAATGGAAGGAATACAAGAAGTTGAAGAAATTGCTAAGCTGTCCAGCCTGACCTCTTCGCACTCAAACGGTCATAACTTGAGCTACAGAAATTCAAATGATGCGATTCCAGTTGTGTTGGAAAGCTAACGTCTGGGGCTTCGATTTGATATTAATTCGCTATAGTGGCCATACAGCAAAATGATGTGCACGCGTGAATCATGCGGATGTGTCGTTCTGCAGAAATTCCAGCGACCTGCACGTGTTTGAATTCGGTCCCAACGATTTCTGGGCTATTTCCGGCCCAGTTTCAAGCCCAGAAAACACAGATTAAATGCTGCAAAGTGGAGGAATGAAGGAAGATGACTCATATTTCACTTTTCATAATTTAGATGTAGTTTTTGGAGAGAGAGGCTCTTTCCTCTCTCTTAGGATTTAGGATTAGGATTCTTCTTAAAGGATTTAGGATTTCTTATTATTTCAACTTACAATTTTTTCTGAGCTCCAGGTTCATATTCCTTTATTTTGACTTCTCTTCTACTTTGAAATACTTTAATACTTTTATTTATTAATGACTTATGTTGCCAAATTGGCTTATGAACTTCTCCATGTTACATTTGATATCTTTATTAATTCAATTTGAGGTATTTCAGAATTATAATTGCTTTCTTCTATTTATATAAATAATTAGATTTTTCCCTTTTGGCTTTGGTTGAGTGATTGGAGACACTTGAATTATCAAACTCATTGTTGATTGAAAATTGAAATTCTTCAAGAATTAATTCGAGTTCCAATAACTCTAGCCTTTCCCAAGGAAAGACTAGGACCTGAGGAATCAAAATTAATTTATCCACTTAACTTACCTTCATAGTTAGAGGTTAACAAAGTGGGAGAAAAATCTAATCCTCATCATAATTGATAAGGATAACTAGGATAGGACTTCTAATTCTCATACATTGCCAAGAGTTTTATTAATTGTTAATTTATTTTTTCTTGTCAATTAAATTATTTGTTCATACCTTTTAAAAACCCCACAGTACACCTTTGCATAACCAATAATAAGAACACCTCCCTGTAATTCCTTGAGAAGACGACCCGAGGTTTAAATACTTCGGTTATCAATTTCAAAGGGGTTTGTTACTTGTGACAACCAAAACTTTTGTAAGAAAGGAATTCTTGTCGGTCTAGAAGCTATACTTACACGGGAATTTATTTGTGAAAATTCTAGATCGCGCGAGAGTTTTGTTCTTCACCCATTCACCAAAAGAATCCAAAAATCCAAACTTCCAAAAGGCTTTGACAAACCGACCGACATGAAGTACGACGGGATGAAGGACCCACAAGAACATCTTGCGGATGTCAAGGCCAGGATGTACCTAGAATGAGCCGCCGATGCAGCTCGATGCTGGGCCTTTCTGGTAACCCTAGTTGGTCCTGCGATTAAGTGGTTTAACGCCCTCCCTAACAGCTCGATATCCAGTTTTGATGATGTCGCAAGGAAGTTCATGGAACACTCACAACCAGGATCAGTCTTCTCAGAATCACTCAACGACAAGACGAGCCTACAAGAAAATACCTCGATTGGTTTAATAATGAGTGCCTAACGGTTGACCAATGGCCTCATGAATGAGGATATCCGAAAGCACCTCACCACCAAGCCAGTCTGGACCATGCATGAAATCCAAAATGTCATGAGAGAATACATAAACAACAAAGAGGTAAGCCAAGTCATGGCCGCCAATAAACGACAGCACGGGAGCACCCCACCTCAAAATAACCCGCCACCGAAAGACACCCCAAGAGAGCACTTCAAGTCACCCGCCCCTAACCGGCCGTCTAGGGTGGGAAAGTTCAGGAACTATACCCCCTACCGGCCCCTAACGCAGAAATCTATCACCAAATAGCAGAACCGGGCGTTCTCCCAAAAGCACGACACTTAAAGGAATGGACAGGTAAAAATAAGAGCCTAACTGCGACTACCATAGAGGATACAGACACAAGACCCAATACTGCTTCGATCTGAAGGATGCTCTCGAACATGCTATCCGAGATGACAAACTCCCCGAGATGGTTCGACAGGCACACCAAGAGAGCCTGGAGACCAACCCCACCATAATAGTAAATGTAATCATGGGAAAAGACGCACCAGAAAAGTCAAAGTCGGCACTATAAAAGGAAGCTGACTTTAACATCCTCTTCAACGGTGCCTTCAACAAGCTATGCCTCCGAAACAAAAATTTACAAAGCCATCACAATGGAGTAACCGGACTCGGAGATAACTTCTTTAAACCAGACGGCTCCATCGTGCTACCGGTCATAATTGGTACCGGGGGTCAGAGGAAGACCATGCTCTCCAAGTTCGTAGTGCTAAAAAACTCCACGGCCTATAACATCATCCTCGGAAAGAAGACGATTAATGATCTATCCGCCGTCATATTCACTAAGTTCCTAATCATGAAATTTCAGGCCGACAACGGCACCATTGGAATGATACACGGGGACTATGAAGTCGCTGTGGAATACGACAACACCAATCTAGCCATCCAAAAGAGATCCCAAGACGTGGCGGGCATCTTTCTGGCCGACCACGACGCGCGCCAAGATGACCAACCCTGACTAAAACTAGAAGGAGACATCGAAAAACTACAAATAGGACAAACTAAAGATGAATTTACATTCATCAACAAAAAACTACCCTTCGACTAGAAAGGCGACCTTGTGGAGCTCGTGAAAGGAAATAGGACCTATCTGCGTTTACCTCGGCCGACATGCCAGGATTTAATCCAAAGTTAATATCCCACCGGTTAGCCATAAACCCCAAGGCCAAGCCGGTAGCACAAAGAAAAAGAAAAATATCCATAGACCGAGCATCCGAGGTCAGAAAGTAGGTTAAAAGCTACTTGAAGCAGGGAATGTGCGTCGACTACACAGACTTAAACAAAACTTGTCCAAAAGACGCCTTTCTCCTGCCAAACATTGATGGGCTAGTAGACACCGCCTCGGGATACCGATACCTCAGCTTCATGAATGCATACTCTGGATACAATCAAATACCAATGTACCAACTAGACGAGAAAAAAATTGCATTCGTAACCCCAGAAGGCACGTACTTCTATATGGTCATGCTAGTTGGATTAAAGAACACTGCGGCCACCTACCAAAGACTCGTCACTAAGATTTTTAAAGACCTTTTGGGGACCAAACTAGAGGTTTATATCGACGACATGCTAGCCAAAATCTAAACCGACAGGGAGCTCATTGATGATTTAAAACTTATACTTGCCATGATAAGGAAGTATTGAATGCGCCTTAATCTCACAAAATGCGCTTTCGGGATGGAAGCCGAAAAGTTTTAGGGCTTCATGATCACACAACGCAGAGTGAAGCAAACCCAAAAAGTGTAGGGCCATCCTCGAGATGAGTAGACCAACAAACCTCAAAGATGTTCAAAGACTAACAGGACCACTTGCCACCCTCTCGCGATTCCTCAGAGCATCGGCCCAAAAAGCCATCCCCTTCTTTAATATTCATGAAAAAGGGCATAAGTATCAACTGGGAGTCCGAGTGCGAGGAGGCCTTCCGACACCTTAAAAGAGTACTAGCAGAACCTCCCATACTCTTAAAACCCAAAATGGGAAAGACCATATACCTCTACTTGTCCATAATGGAAGGGGCGCGCTCGTCCGGGAAGACAACCAGAGGACATAGAGCCCAATATACTTCATAAGCAAGGTCTTCCAAAACGACAAAATGCGCTACTCCAAACTCGAGATACTAGCCTACGCACTACTCACGGCATCCTGATACCTTCGACAATACTTCCAAGGACATCCTATTACGGTCTGAACGGACCAAATTGTAAGGCAAGTACTCCAAAAGCCAGACCTGGCAGGATGGATGCTTGCCTGGTCAGTCGAGCTATCCCAATACGAGATAAAATTTGAACCCAGGAATGCGATTAAGGCTCAGGCCATAGCAGGCTTCATTGCTAAAATCACCCTCAAAATTGAACCCCCGGATTCATGGGAGCTCTACGTCGATGGCTCATCAAACACCAATTCCAGAGGTGCAGCGATAATACTGGAAAATGAGAACAGGACACTATCAAATAATCCATTTAGTACCAATTTCTAATATCCAACAACCAAGCCGAGTACGAAGCCCTCTTGGCTGGATTGACACTGGGAAGGGAAGTCAGGGCCAAGAAACTAAAGGTTTGCAGAGGCTCATAAGTGGTTAGCTCCCAAGTGAATGGGAACTACCAAACACGGGACTGGTGCAAAATTTCGAATACCACAACTGAACCAGCAAGTGCACCAGGTCGTACCAAGTAATACCTCAGGTGAATGAAGGTCGATCCCACGAGACTTGATGGACCAAGCAAAAATAATTGAGCGATTCACTTAGTCAGACAAGCAGAAAATAGTATTTTGGGTTCAAAAGCATCAAACAACAATTAAGGAATTAAGAAACCAATTAGTAAATTTGGTGTGAAAAGTACGTGAGAAAATAGATAAGGTTTAAGAGATATTTATTTTTCCAGATTAATAGTTCTTACCAAATACTTTAATCAAGCAAGATTCAATTCATGGCAAACTTTAATTGACTAAACCCTAATTCCTTAGTGAATTAGTATCCTCTAACCTAATCAACCGCCAATTCCTTGGTCACTTAATTAAGATTAAAGGTTTAGGTCCAATTCTAGTTTATTAGCCACAAAAATCCTAAATACCCAAATATAAGATGATTATATGTCACGTATCACGTTAAGTCCAGGTAATTAGTAGTCTAGGAGGAGTTACTTTCAAGTTGTTATTCAAGTGAGTTAACTTTTTCAAGAATCAATAAGAATTCATGTAGAAAAAGAGCTATTTTCCAATATACTCAAATTCATAAGATGATGAACGAAAGTAATCCTTGAATTAAAATCAATACATCAATTCAAAGTAGACTAGCAATAGTATTAATCCATAGAATAAACAGAGCTCCTAACCTTAGCAGAGGAGATTTAGTTGCTCATGGCTCAGAGAAAATTAGGGTTTCAAAAATGTGTAAAGTATAGAATGAGGTAGTGAGAAGAGAAGCCAGCCCGAAGGGCTAAATCTTTTTCCCTTTGATATCTAACCTAATTGATTTGAAAATAAAATAAAATTACTACTAAAGGCCCAAAAGATTGTGTTTTATTTTAACTAATAATGAAAAAATAATTAATTAATTATTATTTAAATCCACAAATGAAGACTTCCGTACGAATCCATGTGCACACTACTGGCACTAAATGCCAGGTTCGGCATTTAGCGCCACTAGCGTGTGTGTTAGGCGTCTTTTACGAAGCTCCCGACGCTAAACTTTAGGTCATGGAGTTTAGCACCAACCCAACAAAACGGTTGCATGCGTTACGAGATGCTCAGTGCCAAACGTCTAGTAGCAGCATTTGGTGCCAACTTGGCAACATCAAACTTCTTCCTTTTTTTTCTTCATGAACTCTGCCAAACTCGTTCGGATTTTTATGAAATAAATAAAATCACAATGCGCCTCAAAGTAGCATCCAAATAGGCTTCAAACATTATAATCTCAATAAAACTTACTAAATTCATATCTAAAATAATAAGAAAATATAGCATCTCTTAACTTGTTGTTTAGTGTACTCCTTGGGGATGAACCTCATAGCCTTGTAGTTTGCGATATCCGCAAACCACAGAGCCCTCTGAATTATAAAGATTTGTTCATCCGGAAAGGCCTCAATCACAAGAGTGGATTCTTGCTTTTTTTTTCTTCAGGTTCAATTCTTGAGAGGCGATCAGCTACTTGATTCTCAGACCCTTTTTTTTCTATAATCTCAATATCAAACTCCTGAAGAAGGACCACCCACCTGATCAATCTTGGTTTAGAATCCTACTTGGTTAGAAGGTACTTAAGAGGAGCATGGTCAGTATAAATAATAGCTTTGGAACCAATTAAATAGGACCTAAACTTATCAAATGCATAAACAACAGCCAATAACTTTTTTTTTGTATTTGTGTACTTCTTTTGCGCGTCATTTAGCACACAGCTAGCATAGTAAATGACATGCATAAGCTTGTTTTATCTCTGTCCGAAGATATCCCCTATAGCATATTCACTGGCATCATACATCAATTCATGCGATAAATTCCAGTTGGGGGGAGCTATGATGGGAGCCGAGACAAGTCTTGCTTTTAGAGTTTCAAAGGCATGCAAACAATCATTATCAAAAATAAAAGGAATGTCTGCAACCAAGATATTGCTTAAAAGTTTAGCAACCTTAGAAAAATCCTTTATAAATCTCCTATAAAATCCTGCATGTGCTAAGAAATTCCGGATTGCCTTTGCATTAGTGGATGGTGGTAATTTTTCAATTACCTCCACCTTAGCTTTATCAACCTCAATTTCTTTGATTAAAATTCGGTGCCAAAAAGCAATACCTTCAGTTACCATAAAATGATATTTTTTCCAATTCAAAATAAGGTTTGTTTCTTAGCACCGTTTCAAGACTAAAGAAAGATGCTTAAGGCAAGAATCAAAAGAATTACCAAACACAAAAAAATCATCCATAAATACTTAATGAGCTTTTCAACCATATCTGAGAATATAGAAAGCATACACCTCTAAAAAGTTGCTGGGGTATTACAGAATCTAAACAGAATCCTTTGATAAACAAATACTCCAAAGGGACATGCGAATGCCGTCTTTTCCTGATCCTGAGGGTCTACAGCAATCTGATTATAGCCAAAATATCCATCTAAAAAATAGTAAAAAGCATGGCCAGCTAACTTCCCAAGCATCTGATCAATGAAAGGCAAGGGAAAGTGATCTTTTCTTGTTGCATTGTTGAGCCGTCTGTTATCAATACACCTACACCACCCTGTGACGGTCCTTGTGGGAATAAGCTCATTCTTCTCATTCTTAATCACTGTCTTCCCTCCTTTTTTGGGAACCACTTGCACAAGACTCACCCATGGGATGTCAAAAATTAGGTAAATTATCCCGGCTTTTCAAAGGTTCATCATCTCTTTTTAGACCACCTCTTTCATAGTTGGATTTAGTCTCCTCTGTGGTTGCACAACCAGTTTAGTATCATCCTCAAGTAAGATCTTGTGCATACACTTAGCAAGACTAATCCCCTTCAATCACTAATGGTCCACCCAAGAGCTGTTTTATGACTCTTGAGAACTCTAAGCAATGCTTCCTCTTCCTCATGCCTTAGAGAGGAGCTAATAATCACTAGATATGAATCATTCTTGTATAGGAATGCATACTTCAAAGAGGGAGAGAAGAGCTTCAACTCAAGCTTTGGAGGCTCTTCTTCCTTGTGAATGGCGTGTGGTTCCTCCTTTTAAGGTGGTAAGTCATCAATCACAAGTAAATCATCCTCTGGAGGGGGTTCCAAAATCTCGTCAAGCTCTTCAGCTTCAAATGCCTCTTGAATCAGTGGCTTAATAAGATCAACTCTCATACACCCCTCAGAATCACTAGGGTGTTGTAAAGTCCCAAGCACATTAAGGACTACTTCCTCTTCATTGACCCTCAGAGTCAATTCACCCTTTTGAACATCAATAAGGGCTCTCCCTATAGCTAAAAAGGGTCTCCCCAAAATAATAGAGTATTCTTGTCCTTTTTCATATCCAGTATGACAAAATCAGCAGAAAAAATTAAATGGTCCTACTTTCACAAGTAAATTCTCAACAACTCCCAAAGAAAACATAATTGAACAGTCAGCAAGTTGAAGAGAAATATGTGTAGGTTTTACCTCATCAATTTGGAGCTTTCTCATCAAGAAAAGTGGCATGAGATTGATGCTAGCTCCAAGGTCACATAAGGCTCCCTGAATAGTAATGTCTCCAATGGTACAAGGAATTAAAAAGCTTCCCGGATCTTGCATTTTCTTTTGCATAAAGAGGCATTTGCTCAAGGACCTTTACAAAAGGAATGTTAATCTGAAGCTTCCTAAAGACCTCTAGAAATTTGGAAAACTGCTTGTCTTTGGAGGCCTTCTGAAGTCTCTGAGGATATGCCATCTTGAGCTTGTAATCAGGTGCTTTAGCAATGCCGGATATTTCTCAAAATCAACCGGAAAAGAGTTATCAGGTTGTCTAGGAGGGGCATGCTCCTCTTTGCTCTATACATCTTCCTGAGCTTCTTTTTCAACCAGCTCCTCACTAACCTTTGCTTCTGAACTTGTTATCTTACCACTTCTCAAATGAATAGTCTTGCATTCTTCCCTTGGATTAGGCACTATGTCACTAGAAAGAGTATTAGGAGGCCTCTCAAGTGCTTGCTTGCTCAAACTGACCCACTTGAATCTCCAAGTTTCTGAGTGAAGATTTGATTTTCTGCATAAAACTATGAGTACTTTTGGAGAATTCTGCAATAATAGATTCCAAGTCAGATGACTTTTTGAGGTTGAGATTTTCCGAGGAAACAATAACAATAACCATCAAGGAAGGAGATATGGATGACAACCTCTTAATGATTTGACTTGCATGATTTGCCGGTTCTCACTGTAATCGGGTGTCCCTGAAAATACTGCCTTAGCCTCCGAAAAGAAACTAGCAAAGCGAATATAACCTTTTCTAACCTTGTGTACCTTAGCTCCAACCACTGGAGCACCTTACTTATGAAGTATACGGGTTGCTGTTGTTTGCCTTTTTCTCATACTAGAGCAGCCGCCAAAGCTTCTTCCATCACCGTGAGGTACAAGTACAAAGGCTCCCCTTCTCTTGACTTTTCGAGCAGAGGTGCTTCCGATAAAATTCTCTTAAAGTGGTTAAAGGCTTCGTCAAAATATGGGTCCCACTCAAAGGCCATTTCCTTTTTCATCAAGTTAAAGAAAAGCAGCCTTGGCTGCTAACGCATCGAGGAAACGGGACATAACTGTCAACCTCCCCGCTAACCTTTGCACACCTTTCACACATTTGGGGCTTGCCATGAAGAGCATGGCTTCACATTTATTCAGGTTGGCCTCTACCCCCCATTGAGTGATCATGAAACCTAGGAACTTCCCTGCTTCTATGGCAAAGGCACATTTTAAGGGATTTAACCTTATATTGTGTTTTCGAAGGGAGTTGAAGATGACCTGCAAGTCGGCTACTAGACTGTCCGGTTTTGCCATTTTAACTAGCATGTCATTGATATAAACTTCTAGCAAATTGCCTATGTGTTCCTTAAAAACCTTATTCATCAGTTAGTAGGTTGTCCCTGCATTTTTTAGGCCAAACGGCATGACTTTGTAAAAATATGTTTCCCCTAGCGTTATAAACATCGTCTTCTCCTCGTTAGTTCGGTGTATCGGGATCTAATTGTATACCGAGCATCCATGAAATCAAGAACTTGTATCCCTCCATCGCGTCCACCAAGGCATCTATGTTGGGGAGGGGGAATGAGTCCTTTGGACAGGCTTTGTTAATGTCTGAATAATCCACGCACATTCTTCATTTCTTATTTGCCTTCATCATGAGAACCACATTTGAAAGCCACATAGAGTAGTCTAATTCCCTAATGAATACAGCTTCCAACAAGCTATTCGTCTACTTGACCACCTCATTTGCTCTTTCCGAGGACATCTTCCTTTTTCTCTGCAAGATGGGCCATGCCTCCGGTTTTACAGCCAATCGGTGGGACATAAACTCTAGGTTTATTCCCGGCATATCGGTTGGGATCTAGGCGAAAAGGTCTCCATTAGCTCGGATGGTTTCGATCAGAGATCCTTTCAACTCATCGAGTATTGTAGTTCACAAATGTGAATTTATTCTCTGTCTCCCCTACCTGGACTTTTTCCAGGTCACCTTAGGGCTCGGGCCTCGGATACTCATACATTCTTGCGTCTAAATCTGCCAAGAACATGTTGGCCGCTTCCTTGGACCTTCTCCGTAGGGACAAGCTGGCGTTATCACAAGCGACAACCATTTCCAAATCCCTTCGAATTGTCCCTACTAACCCATCGTCTGCCACGAACTTCATTGATAAGAATTTTGTGCAAATGATTGCTAGCAGGTCGTTGATGGTTTTTCTTCCAAGGAAGACGCTATAAGTTGTGGAATCCTTTAGGACTACAAACTCAACTGTGGTGGACTTCCTACTTGCCCCAAAACCAATACAGATCGAAAAGATGACGGAGCAGTCCAGTTTGATGTAGTTATCACATAATCCCATGACTCTACTGCAGTGGTCCTTGAGGTCGCTTTCCTTTAACCCCAAGGCGTCAAAGACATTTCAAAACATGATGGACGAGTCTACCCCTATGTCAATTAAAATTTTCTTGACCAAACTCGTCCTGACTCTTATCGTAACCACCATTGGCGGGTCCTTCGTGAGGTCACCACACCACCGATTTCCAAGTCCAAATGATATTTTGGGGAGTTCTCTAAGAAAGGCCTCTCTCCGGCTACAACGACAAATACCTTGGCATCTTTCTTTTTTGTGGACTTTGACTTTGTGGGGCGTCCCTACCGACCAACATATTCACTACTACGGTTGGGGTTGCCGGCCTGATGGGGGGTTTGGGTGGCTAGCTGCCGTTTGTTGGTAGCTACCACCTTGCTAACATTCTCATCATTTATATACTCTTTTGTCACACGTCGTATCTCTTGCATTGTCCAAACAGTCTTGGTGATTAAGTATTTCCAAAAATCTTTGTTTACTAGGTCATTGGTGAGGCACAAGCGGGCCACGGAGTTTGTGAGGTCGTCGATCTCCAAGAACTCATCGTTGAAACGGTCCAGGTACTTCCTAGTGGGTTTGCCAGCCTGTTGTGTTATCTCCAAGAGATGGATCGGGTGCTTTGCCTTGGAAATCCGAGTGGTAAATTGGGCTAAAAACTTCTGAGTGATGTCTGAGAAAGTGGTTATGGAACCTTGTGGGAGAGAATTGAACTAACAAATCGCTAGCCCGCCAAGGTTACGGATTGCGTCTCCCACACTTTTAGGTTAATTCTAGCTACGAAGGCCGTGATGTGCTCTTGTGGGTCTTTAGGAACATCATACCTCATGTCTGTCGGCTTATTGAAGTTCATAGGTAATCAGACTCTGAGGATGGAGAAGTGGAAAGGGGTGGCACCAATCACCACAAGGTTTCGGCATTTCCTTTTTTGCTCGTCCCTATGCTCCCGGCTTCTCGACTTGACTCGAGAGTGAAGGAAATGGGTGTGACTGTCAGTCTAGTCGTGCCTA